>NW_024534671.1:0-18805 GCF_016097555.1 Gigantopelta aegis
CTCTCATGAGATTATATCACTACATTGTAAATGCTGGTAAAAGATTTCAGCGGTGGTCCACTTCCTATCTGACTACAATTTCCTTTTTCTCTCCTTTGAGTGTAACACTATACCAGCTTCTTATGAGGTTCATTGGTCGAAGAATACACAATGAATCTAGAGTGTAAGATTTCCTGATAAAACGTATATTGTGTTGTAAATCCAATAATTTAAGGTAAAGAATATAATAAAGATCAATCATCTAACTTATTACAACCGCAATCAATTGAGATGCGAAAAGACACTTTGTTGGTTGTGTTGTGCATCTGGTCCATTGTTATTACAACTTCTATACCTCGTACTGGTTACTGTGTTGGACTAGATAGTATCCATTTTTTAAAATATCTGTTGAAATGGAAGTAGTCGAACAAATAAGACAGATCATTGTTTCTATTCATAAATTGGTCCATTATACAGCTCAAGGTAAATGTCCCTTGATCGTCATACCTTAGCTACATTACTAGTGAACCAATACATGCTCATAACACAATAATATGGCAGCCTTCACCTCTTGCTATAACCAGATACACACCTGCAACATTAACAAATTGTGGTATCCTTCAAGTGACCTACTACCTTCAAATAAAAGCTGCTATATCATGGACTATAAATCCAACTATTAGATTCCTATATTCCCTTGGGAACGTACCATTGCCAGGGAACAGAAATCTGCGTCCACACCAACAATATTGCAACACACCCAAGAACTGGGAACCTCTCCTCCTCTAGAAACTATGTCAACATCCCACCCTCAAACAGGAATATACCATACTCTATGCCACTACAGTCAACACCTCAGTCCAAACCTTCCTCCTGGATTTATTCCTCATGACCCATGTCCATCCAGACACAGTTATCATTATCAACGTTGCATGAACTTCAAACTTCACCTGGTTTTGTTGACCCCATCAAGAAAATATAAACAAAAAGAATTAAAATATTATTTTATATTATTATAATGATAATAATGAGTTCTATGTTGTGTTTTGTATTTCTTGTTTCTTTATTTAAAATATTTGAGTATATATTAATGATCAAAACAGTACATTTGTTTTATTGATAATTTATTTAGTTAAGCTGACAATTACTTTAAAATATTAAGAAGTAGATCGAGCAAGAGATTAATACTTAATTTCTTATTTTTTAAGTTATTGTTTCAGTTTTTAATTACTCTCCTGGTTTCATTTTTTAACTATATTCTCAATTAGTTTGTTTATTGGTTTTAGAATATTTTTATTAGATTAATAAGTTTTCATTATCAAAACTATCAGTACGATTGAGCATTAGTAATATCATTCATTTTCAATAGTATAATGCCAGATATTCCAATTGAAGATACTAAATTAAACTCACTAACAGTTAATAAATACCTTACTAATGATAGGCGTGGGGCATATTTTCACATAATTGTACGGTTAGAATACTAACATTATTAACAAGTATAAAATTAATACATGAATGTGTGGCGAATTATTAATGTAAAATAAGTATCATAATGTTTTGATTACTAATGTACTATGACATGCAGTGACTGTTCATGGTAACTACTTGTTTTTGTTTTGTATTTATTTTATCTTACACCAATACTGATCCATATAGACCTGTTGTTATACATTTTATCATACCTTCAATGTATTATGTAGGGAGTGTATACAAACATAACATCCAACAATATCACTTACCACTTAAAATAATATTTTGTCATTTTAATTGGTTGTCTTTGTTAACAGAGTCTCAACAATATGATGTAAGTTTCTGAACGACTCTTCATATCTCACTATAGAGTATTTTTTCTTGCAGAATTGATCATTAATACTAATTGTACTTAATGTCAAAATACTAATAATATGCAGGGGAGGTCAATATTGGTCACCAGTCTAAGGCTATTTTGTTTGCACTAAAGTTAAGCAGAACTGAATAAGAGCATTTGATATATTATGGACACTACTCAGTGTTGTGAGACTATGAAGTGATTATAATGAGTTCTATGTTATGTTTTTTAATTCCTTGTTTATTTTCTGCTTGTTACTTTTAGAGTGTATCTATCATATATTGAGAAACTTTAGAGGGTGAAAATATCAACATTTCCATCACCAAAATTTTATCTTAAATAGTATTTTAATTAAGAGTTTTATAGTATGTGGAAGAATTCATTCATTCAACAATGAGGATGAGACAATACTATTTAAAAATACTTTATAATTAAATAATTTCTACATATATATTGATCATAATACAATTACATATATAAACAACCATACTTTAGGTCAATTATTAAGAATACTATTCCTCTATTTTATGTACTAAATCTTGTGGAAAGTTTTCTCCCCATCCAGAACCTTGCCATATTCAGCAACTTTATTGTTCCACTTTTAATAGCAGCTAAGAATTTGGTCCTTCTTACTTTTTTATCGACCAGTATTTAGTGAAAGCTTTTCTACCACTGTCTATACCACGAACTAGATAGACTAGTTTATGAGACCTACGATATATACGATCATCTCTACTAGCTGTAGGACCTATTACAGTAATATATGAGACAATTTGGAGTATATGAGACATTAAAGTAGATAATTGAAGCTACAGATATATTAAGATTATTTTACAGTCTTGAGTAAGTAATTAAAACTAATTATGATCTTGTTGTAATGGTGGAACTTTTGTAATATGCACATAACCTTTAATAATAATGTGGACACTTTATCTATTATCGACTTTGTAGTGATATAACAAGTCCGTTTCAGTGTGAGCATGCCCTTTTAAGTATCAATGCTCTGTTCACAAACTTTCTCTCTCTTTATCGTATTTTGTTTATAAGATATCAGATAACAACCGGAAAGTTGTTAGCATGCAATTCCTGTGCAAAAAGCCGCTCAAAATTTTGATTTTGAATGACTTTCTAAAGTATGGAATATGATTAATCAATTATTATCCCCCGACTACCCCACACCCTGAGAGGAAAGACAATCTGGTCCTTTTTCTTGGTCACAAGTGTGATGTCATTGATATAATAATGTCAAAGCATGCAATATTAAATATAATATTTAAAGTTAATAATTTGATAAGATTGCATTTTATAATCTTTATTGAAAAATCATAAGATTATACTTTTAAAAATTCATCCTATGACTGTTTTTATTTTTCAACCTCATGTCATAAAGGTAAAGAGTGATCAAAATTTAATGTAAGAGCTAAAAGGTTAATCTATTCAAGATATCAGATAACATCCATAAAATATTTTGGTACACTATCATTAAACTGCATATTTTTACGTCACTTTACTACATGCATGTACCTTTATAGCTTTTGTGGTAAAAAATACACATAAGAGGAACAAAACTGTGTTGAAAAGATATTAATTGTTGTTCTTGGGATGTACTCCAGTAGGCGTTAACTAGCAGCGTAGGCGTTAACTACAGGCCTGTTCATAGGGTTTAACTCTTGCTCACTAGACTACTTTTGTCATAACTAAATCAATTAGCTGTTCAAAAAATAATTATGAAGGACTTTTCAATTGGTGCTCAACGATCCACCTCGTAAAGTCTACTTTCCTGGTAATGATTGTTACAGTACAGTATTTGCTGTTAACACCCCGAACGAACCTAAAAATTACAAAGCTATTAATGTCAAGATTGTTGGTTTTGCTCACGTCCGCTGGACAAAATCTCGTGGACGAGGCTCTGTGAGTTATGAGTCTCATGAAGATTATATCACTACATTTGTAATGTCTGGGATAGAGATATTTCAGCTGGATATGCGTCAATTTCCTGTTGGAAGTTATCCATTTCCTTTTTCTCTTCCCTTGATTGGAAACAATATACCAGCTTCTTATGAGGTTCAGTTGGTCGAATAAAGTACACTATAGAAGCTAGAGTATAAGGGTGGTCTGATAAACCGTGTATATTGTTTGTAAATCAATAATTAAGATAGAATATAGTAAAGATCAATCATCCTAACTATTACGACCACAATCAATGGAGATGCGAAAGACACTTTGTTGTTTGTGTTGTGTATCTGGTCCAATTGTTATTACACTCATTTACACCTCGCTGTGGCTACTGTGTCGGACAAAGATAGCATTCCAATGGAAATATCTGTTGAAAATGGAAGTAAGTCACGAGTAAGACAATTGTTGTTTTCTATTCAGAAATTGGTCAAATATAATAGCTCAAGGTCATTCTTGCTATGATCGTCGTACCTTAGCTACCATTGCTAGTGAACCAAATACATGCCATACCACAATTATATGGCAACCTTCACCTCTTGCTATACCAGATACACCTGCCACATTAACAATTGTCGTATTCTTAAAGTGATACTACCTTCAAGTAAAAGCTGCAATATCATGGGCTATAAATCCAACTATTAAGATTCCTATATACCTTGGTAATGTACCATTGCCAGGAACAGAAGCTGTTCCACAACCAACAATATTGCCAACACAACAAGGACTAGAACGTCATCCTCCTCTAGAAACTATGTCAACTCCCAACCGCAAACAGGAAGTATACTATACTCTATCACTACAGTTCAACATCCCAGTCCAATCCTTCTCTTGAATATATTCCTCACGACCCCATTTTCCATCCATACACAGTTATCGTTACCAACGATTACATGACTTCCACCTGGTTTTGTTCAATATATATAACCGTTGTTTAGTACCATTTAACTTAACTAATGAAACTTAATGAACTTAATAAAGTTTCATTATCAAACCATCAGTATCTTTTAATTATAACCATTATTTCAATAGTATATACAAGATTTTCCAATTGAAGGATACTAAGTAACATCACTAACAGTTAACAAATACCTTATTGTAATTGCATGGCACATACTTTCACATAATTGACAGGTTATATATATTGAACGATACTAACATTATTAACAACTAAAAAAAATTAATATATGATTGTGTGGCAAATTAATGTAAACTAAGCATTATAATGTTTTTAATACTAATGTACCATGACAGTGACTGTTTTATGTAACTACAATTTTTGTTTTTATATTTTTATTTACGCTATACTGGTCAAATAGAGCCAGTTGTTATAGAATTTATACAAGAAATCCTTAATAATTTTTTCATTTCTGACTATAAGTTTTATTTTCCAACACTCATGTACACATATAGCGAAAGTTGTTGAGAAGTTCCTGTGCACAAAAGATCTACCAAAAACTTTCATTTCAATTGACTTTCTATAGTATGGAATACATTCCTCAATTAGTCTATCACTCTCAATGACAACCATATTAAAACATATTAATTGTTGTTTTCAGTCTATAGAGTCATTTTACTATCCTGAACAGTTCCACGTGATTTCTATCTGGTATGATAAAACGTATATTGATTAAACTTATAGTCTCATCCCCAGATTTAATACCCCAAGCAAACAGCGCGCATCTGGTACTTTTTTCTTGGTACACAAGTGTGACGTCATTGATTATAATAATGATGAACAAAGCATGCAATATTTAAATTTACATTAAAGTTATTAATTGAATAAAATTTAATTTAATATTATTTCATTTAAAAAATAATTATCCTATAATTATTTGTATTTTTTTATTGACCGTATTTAGTGAAAGCTTTTCTGCCACTGTCTATACCACGAACTAGATAGACTAGTTTATGAGACCTACGATATATTACGATCATCTCTACTTAGCTGTAGGACCTATTAGAGTATATGAGACCAATTAAAGTAGATAAGTTGAAGCTACAGATATATTTAAGATTATTTAACAGTCTTGAGTAAGTAATTAACACTAATTATGATCTTGTTTGTAATGGTGGAACTTTATGTAATATGCAAATAACCTTAATAATAATGTGGACCCTTTATATATTATAGGACTTTGTAGTGATATATAACAAGTAAGTTCAGTGTTGAGCAAGCAATTTTAAGTATCAATGCTCAGTTCAAAAACTTTCCTCTCTTTATCGTATTTGTTTTATAAGATATCAGATAAAACCAAAGTTGTTAATCATGCAATTCCTGTGCACAAAAGCTGCTCAAACTTTTGATTTTGAATAACTTTCTAAAGTATGGGAATATAATTCCTCAATTAGTTATCCCCAGACTACCCCCACATCCTGAGAGGAAAGACAATCTTGGTCCTTTTTCTGGTCACAAGTGTTGATGTCATTGATAGTATAATTTTAAAAAAAAATGTCAAAAGCATGCAATATTAAATATATATTTTAAAGTTAATAATTTGATAAAGATTGCATTTTATAATCTTTATTGAAAATCATAAGAATTATACTTTTAAAAATTCATCTTAGGACTGTTTTTATTTTCACCTCATGTCAATAAAGGTAAAGAGTGATCAAAATTTATGTAAGAGCTAAAAAAGGTTAATCTATTCAAGATATCAGATAACATACCCTAAAATATTTGGTACACTGTCATTAAACTGCATATTTTTCATTTACTACATGCATGTCCCTTTATAGCTTTTGTCGTAAAAAATACAAGTAGAGGAACAAAACTGTGTTGAAAAGATATATTAATTGTTGTTCTTGGGATGTACTCCATTTAGGTAGCGTAAATACAGGCGTAGGCGTTTAACTTCAGGCTGTATAGGGTTTAATTCTTTCTCACTAGACTACTTTTGTCATAACTAAATCAATTAGCTGTTCAAAGAATAATTATGAAGGACTTTCAATTGGTGCTCAACGATCACCTCGTAAAGTCTACTTTCCTGGTATGATTGTTACAGGTACAGTATTGCTGTTAACAACGAACCCTAAAAATTACAAAGCTATTTAATGTCAAGATTGTTGGTTTTGCTCACGTCCGTGGACAAAATCTCGTGGACGACGGCTCTGTGAGTTATGAGTCTCATGAAGATTATATCACTACATTTGTAAATGTCTGGGATAGAGATATTCAGCTGGAGGAGGTCCATTTCCTGTTGGAAGTTATCAATTTCCTTTTTCTCTTCCCTTGATTGGAAACCAATATACCAGCTTCTTATTAGGGTTCAGTTCGGTCGAATAAAGTCCACTATAGAAGCTAGAGTAGTAAAGGATGGTCTGAATAAAACGTGATATTGTTTTGTAAAATCAATAATTAGATAGAGAATATAGTAAAGATCAATCATCCTAACTTATTACGACCACAATCATGGAGATGCAAAAGACACTTTGTTGTGTGTGTGGTGGTATCTGTCCACTTGGTATTACAACTCGTTTACCTGCTGTGGGCTACTGTGTCGGAAAAGATAGCATGCCAATGAAAATCTGTTGACAATGGAAGTAGTCGACGAGGTAAGACAGATTGTTGTTTTCTATTCAGAAATTGGTCAAATATATAGCTCAAGGTCATTCTTGCTATGATCGTCGTACCTTAGATACCATTGCCTAGGTGAACACCATACATGCTCATAACACAATTATATGGCAACCTTCACCTTGCCTAACAGATCACCTGCACATTAACAAATTGTCGTTACCTTAAAGTGGACAGACTACCTTCAAAGTAAAAAGCTCAATATCATGGGCTATACAATCCAACTATTAAGATCCATTATACCTTGGTAATGTACATTGCCAGGAACAGAAGCTGTTCCACAACCAACAATATGCCAACACAACAAGGACTTAGAACCTGCATCCTCCTCTAGAAACTATGTCAACATCCCAACGCAAACAGGAAGTATACTATACTCTATGCCACTACAGTCAACATACCAGTCCATACCTTCTCTGAAATATTTCCTCACGACCCATTTCCATCCATACCAGTTATCGGTTACCAACGATTGCATGAACTTCACCTGGTTTGTTTTGTTGAAATATGATAAAGTCCAGTATTTATATTCTGTTTGTAGACTAGTATTTATCATTCAAACTAAGCTGACAACTTAATGAAAGCTTAATAAATGTTTAGTTTTCATTATCCAACCATCAGTATCTTTTTAATAGTTACCATTAGAAAATTTCAATAGTATATTACCATCAGTATCTTTTGAGCCAAATGATTCAACAGATACTATTCCAAAGTAATTAATCACTACTACCAGTTAACAAATACCTTATTGTAATTGCATGGCACATATTTTCACCCCCCCCCCCCCCCCCCCCCCCCCCCCCCCCCCATAATGACAAGTTAATATATTGAACGATACTAACATTATTAAAACTAAAAAAATTAATATTGTGTGGCAAATTAATGTAAAAAAAACATATTAATGTTTTGAGTTTACTAATGTACTATGACAGTGACCGGGTTTCATGTAACTAAATGGTTTGTTTTTATTTTATTCTTACACTATACTGATAATAATATAGAGCGTTGTTGTTATACGAATTTATACACTTTCAATGTATTTATGTGAGGGGATTTAGCGAAACAATGTTCCAACGGCTATCACTTTCCACTTAACATAACATTTTGTTCAATTTCAATTGTTGTCTTTATTTACTTTTAGAATCTCATTAATATGATGTAGCCCAATATTGAGTTAATACAAAGCAAAAAAAGGTGTTAACTGGTTTTTATGTATGAAACCAAATAGTAGCCAAAAAGTACTCTTTGTAGTTTATGTCCAATAACTGAAACTTTTAAGTGGAGGAGTAGATGTATTACAATTTACTTAATTAGTGTCCCGGTATTATCGTCTATTGAGTATCTAAATTAGTAGCAGTCGTAGGTATGTAGCTCTTAATTAGTAGGAGCTCAATAAATTATAAAAAAACCATAGCATAATTATTTAAAATGTTGTCAGAAATATATGATTGCTTTAGAAAATTTCTTTAAAAGATACCAACAATTTCGGAGCTTGTTAATCTTGGTAAACATTTTATTCTATAGCTATTGTATTTTTGATCACTAATACTAAGTTAAGCAGAACTGAATCAAGAGCCAGTTAAGGATACTATAAGTTGGACACTCTCATTTGTTGTGAGGCTATGAAGTGTTATTATAATGAAGTGATTCTATGGTCATTGTTTCTTAAGTCTCTTGTTGTTTCTTTGTTGTTTGTTATTTTGTCCCTCTTAGAGTGTATATCTATCATAGATGAGAAAATTTAGAGGAGAAAATATCTTAAATAGTATTTTAATTAGGAAAGTGTAGTAATAGGTAGAATAAGTCATCTTTAAACGATGAGGATGAGTTTAAAATACTTTATAATCAAGTATTTTCTACTATAATACAATATACATATACTACTATACACAATATATATAACATACTGTCTACTGATATTTATAACATTAATGCTTTGAATCTTTGCTGTTAAGAATACTTTCCTCTATTTTGCGTACTAAATCTTGTGGAGAGGTTCTCTTCCACACCAGAGGCTTATAAACCATGCCATATTCAGCAATATCTATTGTTCCACTTTTGATGGCGCTAAGAACTTCTCTTTTCTTGTGTCTATGAATCAGTACATAGTGCCAGAGGCTTTTTCTACCTCGGTCTATACCACGAACTAGGTAGACTAGTTATGAGACTACGATAAATATGATCATCTATACTAGCTGTAGCACCTATTAAGTATATGAGACAATTAAAGTAGATAATTGAAGCTATAGATATATTAAGATATTTTAACAGTCTAGACTAAGTGATTAAAACATAATTGATCTGTTATTATATATGAATTTTATGAACGTAGGTACAATATGTAACCCGAGCAATAACCTTTAATAATAATGTAGACATTAAAACCATATATATATATATATAGACTTTGTAGTGATATATAACAAGTCAGTTCAGTGTTGAGCAAGCAATTTTAAGGTATCAATGCTCAGTTCACAAACGTCTACTTTATCCTATTTGTTTATTCTCTTCTGTAGAATTTCAGACCTTATGTCAATAAAGGTATAGAATGATCAAAATGTAAGGGCTAAGGTAGGTAGGTCTATTCAAGATATCAAGATTTTCAGCACAAAATCTTTTAAGTACACACTAAATTATGAAGCAAAACTAAGACCTAATTACACAGTACAGTTATCCTTTTGTGTTGTCCTTCAAACTCTTCACCTGCATTATCATCCTTTTCTTTTAGTTGTAAAATCAATGGTTCTTTCAACTCCAGTGATGGTAACTCCTTCTTAGTAGCTAAATAGAAAATAATGCCATTACAATATAATTTTCAATCATCATAAAATAGCTACAGTGAAATAATTAATGACAAATGTAATACTCTATGATATTCTAAAGATACAACATGAACAAATACCTTCTCCTTCTTGTACAATAGACTCTACTTCCATTGTCCTGTTGTCTACAGCTGTTAATTATTTCAATTATTATTTTTATCAACTCCTTGTCTCTTTTATAAAGTTCTAAACTTTGTAATAGTTGTTAGACCTAATTATTAAGGCAAGTACTGTTGTCTAACAATACTTATATAATTACCTTATTTGTATCAATGGCATCCTTCTTAGTTTACAAGCTCTTAAAGATTGTTATTAGATATTAGTTTATTTATATGTCACTATAACACAGAAGTATACAAACCTGATTTACAGAAATGTCTGATATTACTGGGGGGACATATTAATAGGCAATAATAGTATTGTTTTCTAACACTAATTTTCCTATTACCTTGTTTATTATTGTGGACATCCTTCTCTCTAGTCACGATCAATACTACCAAGAGTATCACGTAATATTAAATCAACACTGTAGTAAGTATTATGACATGACTAAATAACAATAGTTGTACATATTAATGTACAATAAAGTAGGTATGTATTTTCTAGTATTATTTCATAATAGGCTTATTAAAGAAAGGTTAATTAAATGTATATTGAAATCAGGTACAGTTATCAATGAGTTCAAGGAGTTGTTTAAATTCTCAAGACCTAATAAAAGTTGGGTTCAATTCAGAAAATTACTGTAACATGGTACCTTATCAAATTTTTTCAGAAAGTGGTGTTATGTGTGTGTGTGTGGTGTGTGGGCTGTTTGTTGTGTGCTACTAGCATCCAGTCCTAAAAACAAAGAGTTCTTCTCACTAAAAAAAATGAAATCTATAGTATAACAAAAGCTAAAAAGACCAATCATCAGTCATCAATTGAAGTAACAGAGAATGTAGCTTCAAGTGGAACAACAACCATACACTCATTACTCCAGTTTCTTTAAGATAGTACTGATGTATATGAAATAATATCAATGAATATATATGATGTATGTATGATATTATTGACTTTAAAACTACAAATATTCAGAACACACCTAGTTGTGCATAGTTTAGGTGTGTACATTAGCGTATCTATAACATCAAATCAAGTGACAACGGTTTTTAGTACTAACAGTAGTCCTGCTTATTATTGGTGAGAAAGAAACACTCAATGTATCTTATAACATATAGATACATTGAGAAAAAAAAAGAATGTGATATGAAAATTGTTTGGTATACTGTAAAGTAATACTTTAATAAATTCATGACACTCTAATTGTAGTGAAGGAGTTTATGACATGTTAATAAGACGTTACCAATCTGACCATATTCGTACCTCACTCTCTGATAGCACAATATAATTTTAGTATGTACATTAACTTCTAGTAATTATCTGTTGTCTAAAACTACATCAACAGTTATGTAATAGTTAATAATGTTAGTATTATTTTATGTCTAGTTCCTGAAATACAAAGTGTACAATAAAATAAAATAAAGATATATCAATGTAACAATGTACAATGATAATATTTTATTGTCTTATTTCTACAATCCGTATAGATGATAAAATCAAGGTAGTACTTGGCTACTGTAATACTAATTATGATAATATAAGTATTATTATTCAGGCTGCACCCCCATGTATCTAATTCATCATGTTTTCATAGTTATAGTTTTGTCTATAACATATGAAGTCAAATTATCTTAGTTAGTTCTGAGGACTCAATGTTTTACAAATAATAAAATAAAATATAACATAATATCAATGTATATTTCCTTTATTGGTTCATTAAAAACAAAATATCTATAATTTTTAGTTTATATTGATTGTGTGAATAAGACTTAAAGAGACAATGTATTTCAAAAATACTTGATAATCAAGTAATTTTACTTATATACTGATTATAATACAATATTACATGTAACTATCTATAAAAAACATTATGTAATACTGTCTACTGCATATCATAAACTTAAACACTTTAGGTCAAATGTTGTAAAAGAAAATCTTCCTCTACTTTACTTTAGTATATATATTCTGGAGGGTTTTTGGCCCATCCAGAATATAGAGAACAATCTCCATATTTAGCAAAATCTATTGTTCCACTTTGGACTGCATGTTTGAAAGCTGCTTCTTTTTTTATCAATCAGTACGTAGTGCCAGGCATCCCTACCTTGGTTCTTTACCACGAACTAGATACAATAGTGTATGAGATCTACGATATATCCGATCATCCTCTACTAGCAGTAGACATATTACATGTAGAATGTAATAAAGGGATAATTGAAACACACAAAATAATACATATATGAAGATCTTTTAATAGTCAGTGTATAAGTTATTGAAGCTATATTCTGATTTGTTATAATGATATGAAATTTTTATTATATTTATTTTATTTTCTATATATATCATATAGATATAACCTTTATTATACTATACAATTATAGACCTTTATAATGACATTCAGAGATGCAGTGCAGAGAGTGTAAAGCTCAAGTATAAGTGATCAGTTTCAAAACATTCTCTCTTTATCATATTGTTTAATAATCTTAGTGTTAGCATTTCATTTTCATCTCTCAGCTATATAGAGTTCTAATCTTTCATACAATGTACATGCCATTTTAGTGCATTATAGTCTAAGATCATAAGTACTGTACAGTTATACTTTGTGTTTGTCCTTCAATCTTCACTGCATTCAGCACTTTCTTTTAGTTGTAAAATCAATGGTTCTTTTAACTACCAATTGGTGGTAATTCTCAGTAGCTAAATAGAAAAATAATGTCATTAACAGTTTAATATTTCAGTCATTATAAATAGCTTACTGAAGCATTTTAGCATTAACTAAATAAAGTGTAGTACATGATCAAACAAAATTTATTTTATAGTAATATAATGACAAATGGAAAACCTATATCATAATGAATGAACAAAGTACCTTCTCTTTGTTGTACAATAGACTCTGCATCCAGAGTCTACTATGTGATCTACTGCTGTCTAATTTCTTGTTAATTACATCTCAAAATCTGTCTCTTATATAATGCTCCAGCTTTGTGTAGATGTTAGACCTAATCATTAAGTCAAGCATTGTTGTCTAACTTTCCTTATACAATTACCTTAATTGTATCAGTGACATCCTTTCTCTAGTTTCAAGAGTTAGTCACACCATAACGATAGAGTATCAGTAATGTCTAATAAATCAGTTTAATTTGTCAGTTCATAGAGTTTGGTATTAGATCTTAGTTTATTTATATGTCACTAACTATTAGAAGCATAAAAACCTGATTTACAGGAAATGTCCTGATATTTCTGGGACATATAAGCAAACAATAATAATAATTGTTGTTTAACAATAATTTTCTCATTAGCTTCTTATCCAGGACCAATCCTTTTCTCTAGTCATGATCAATACTACCATATCATGAGCATCAGTAATATCTAACTCAAATGAGAACTGTAAAAGTAATGTGACATAACCAAATGCCAATACTTTGTACATATTAGCATAACAAATAAGTAATGTCTGTTATATAAGGCCTGTTTGACTCTAGTATTTTAACTAAGAAAACATGGTCCTTTATGATACAAAGTTAAATTGTCAAATATGTAATATTCATGTCATCATTTCAAACTACAGACATTTTCTAAAAAACAATGGAGACCATCTAATTGATGCATCAAAGCACAGTAATGGGAAAGAACAATATAATTCTGTCACTGTACTAGAATAATAGTTGATTTTCATTATACCGTCATTGTCCTTTATTTTGTTTCTTTCACCTCAAGACTAACTAGTAGTGATGAATTTTGAATCATTGTTCTATTAGTTGAGAGTTAGTTGCCACATGCAAGAAACATTGTAGGATACTTTGGGCAACATTTGACACCAAGAGAGCATAATTTACAGGAAGTATATATAAATTCAAACTGCTATATATAATGACTTGGCTCATTTAATGATAGTCATGCTACGTTCTTTGCAGCTATGAACTATGTATGCATGTAGTCCATGACAAACAGTCTAGGTAGCCCAAATGCACAATTTAGTAGAAAAGTAAATAGTATTTGTAGATCTCACAGTTCATTTAATCATCAAATAATTTAGCATACTTTTTGAATGAGGCTGAAGTCAGA
The DNA here is from genome assembly GCF_016097555.1 of Gigantopelta aegis. Lineage (NCBI taxonomy): Eukaryota > Metazoa > Mollusca > Gastropoda > Neomphalida > Peltospiridae > Gigantopelta > Gigantopelta aegis. Next base: position 14,324 of record NW_024534671.1, read on the forward strand.
AAATACTTTGGTGTATGTGATATATAATACAGATATAAGGCAATATTGTAAATACTTTGAGAATCACTAAGAAGAGGCTTTACAAGTTCTATCACCATGGAACATAACTTGAATTAATATTTCACTTCCTGTGTGAACAAAGTAACAAAAGGAGGTCAGTGCATACAGATTATCAGATTTCAAAGAGAGCAAATTTTTACTTAAGAAAAGGACAAACATGCCAGTGACACGAGGTAAATAGACAAGAGTTATTATTTTATTTTTTTCTTATTATATAGTTATGCTATTCAAATTGTAAACAACACTGCTGATCAGGCTCAAATTCAGCACTCCACTGCTCTTGGAGGAAGTGGCAACCACGTTTACCCTCTCTCTTGTCTGGCCAGGGAGGAGGAGCACTTTGGAGAAGTACATAATATTGTGTAAGCAAAATGCAGTTTATTGAAACAATTTGTAGGCTTAGTGGATCTGATTAGTTGCTGGGCTCATTTACTATTTATACTTCCTAGTGTGATCTTCTGGTGTTCATTTGGATATAACATTATATCAGGTGATTATTTTTGGTACTATAAGACAGGAGCAACGTCGACAAATTATGACATTAACCCTAAACCTGTTGCTACCACTCATGGAACAACAGCTACTGTAAACATTAAATTGTGTCTACAAAGAAGAAGGGATGACGAGAAGAAAGAGAAAAAGTAAAGTTGGGATAAAATTCAAGCAGCTAGAATAAAGAGTCAAGTTATAACTGAATAGTTTTATAGTTTATATAGTTTTATTACTTTTCCAAAGAGTTTTATTTTTATTTTCATTATTTGATATAATTTATGATCTCTATCTATAAAATCCTTTTTTAATAAAAATTATTCATTTTTTAGAAGTATATAACTAATTTTGAATATGCAATACATGATACCACATATTCCTTATACTAAACTAGGAATATGTCCGAAAGTTTAAATCATCGTTATTTGCACTGCATTAATATTAAATGCATTTGCCAAAAGATATTCTATGTACAAGAAAACTAAAATGGTTCAAATGTCACCTTTATTTGCTAAGATTGCATACAAAGTTAGTAATGATATACCTAGTGATTAGGCAATGTGGAAATACAAAATTATAAGATTTCAGGAATCAGAGTTCAAATATATTATAAAAGTGAATGCAATCACTCTCCGTACAAACATCAATAAATATACCTATAAACAGCACTGTTTTTGACAATAAACTGTACTTTCTGATGGTATAGTTACTATGGTATACCTACCTATACCTAACTGTACCTTTTCTATATATAGAAATACTCAATTAAGTTGCATGTAAACATATCAACTCATATTGACACATACTTATTTTCTTGTGAAGCTCTAAGTAAGGGCATTATTTCTCAGAAGTGTTTAAGCTATCAATTTACTTATAATTAACTTATACAGATTTTCAATGGATTCTGTGATCTATCAAATGATTTTATAAAGACTTATATGAAATTCTGAGAATTAACTGTAAATTTTAACATGTCTTAGGTTATCTCAACACATTTCTTGGAAATACAGATTGTGGAATGCATACATCAATATAGAAACCTGTTAAAACAACAGCAACAAGTTGAAAACTTGTTAAAGTTTAAAGGATTCAGGTTAGAACTTGAAAGGTTTATTTCCTTAGTTTGGTTGCTATAAAGGACCTCTCCACTGACAAACAACCTAGTCCATGTCTCTAACTCAAATTTATTTATTAAGTTCAATTCTTAAGAAATTATTAACAATGCCTATATATCGAGGTTAGAGGCTCATCTATGATAGTCTTTTTAATAACTATATCATTGTACAGGTTATGTTATTCAAATTACAAACAATACTCCTGATATGGCAGAAAATTAGAGATTTGAGAGTGCAGTCTGGAGGTATGGTGGGCAGCCACGATTACCAATGCTCTTGTCTGGTCAAGGAGGGTGCAGCATATGGAGAGGTATAATATAGAAAATATGTCTTTAACAAATAAATATATTACAATTAACAGGCTTATGGAAGTGAGAGCGTCAGTGGTTCATTTACAATTCTCTTGCCAACTGTGAAGTTTTTGTGTGATTTTTCCTACAATCTTGACTCTGGTGCCACATTTTTAACTACACTGTAGAAGGAAAAAGAATGACAAGAATTATGCCCTGAACCTCCACCTTACTATTCAAGTCATGGAACAACAGCTACTGTTGGTATAAACATTTGTTGATCCACAGACCAAATGAACAATTGAAAAGTTGATTATGAACATCAAAACCATTTTTTTATTAATTTGAAGCTTTTGTAGGTCATTTTGCAATATCCTTTAATTTTTCTCATAATTTTTTATCAATATTTTATATTTTCTAAAATTTTGACTAAACCATATATGGAAGATCATAAATGATATGCTATAATAATTATTGTGAAGTGTTCCAGACATACATGCTCATACATTGTAAAAACATTAACTACAAATATTGTTAAAAGCACTGTCCTTATCACACCATAAATTAATACTATCATAACAACACATTACTTAGATTGAGTTTTCTCTATTAGTGTTATAATTGTTATTACTCAATTAATTCCATAATTTAATGCTGAAATAATTGTCTATTAAAAGTAAAGTATATTTAATATGAGAATGATCAACGTAAGATTAAAATTGAGTAATCAATCTGATATAGATTATATGTTTTTTTCTTCTATATCATTTTGCTGACTATGAGATTTAATTATGTAAAACTACCTGATCATTTTAATTTTGAAGAAAACAATGTTACATAATTTCTAATAATTTGTAATGACAATGAACCATAGCAACATGACATCACATGACAAGGTGTTTGGTTTGTTGTGTACGTTTTGTTTTAATCTCACACGATTTCATTTTCTTGGAATCAAAACTCTACTCATATACAGAAACCTTATCCACTTTCATTGCATCACTATAGCCAATCAAATTTAAGCAGTTTGCATTCTATTGACTTAATTATAATTAACAAATTTTAAGTCTTCAGACTTCTAGGAATTGTTTATAGCTTTAAACGTTAGTTGACACCTATAATATTCTATTATGAACACATACATTAACACATCTGTCAGACAGTAATGTCATTACAATTTATTTAATATTCCCAGAAATATATATATATATATATCAATTACATGGGATTCTAATTAGTGAGGTGAAAGCTTCCCAAAGAGAATTAGCAAACATGATAGCCTCCCATAATCTAATAATGTAGGGTGTGTCATAATAATTTATACTGTATTCTAATGTTTACAAATATTGTCTTAATCATGTTGTATATTATATATTACAATACATTGTTATAGTGGATTGTTTAAATTTAAGATCCTAATTAGATGTGTGTTATTAAAAGTAATTTAAATATTGCCTATTTAGATTGCAGCACTGAACAATATTGTCAATGGCAATAATCTATCAGTTGTATAATTTGTTCTACTATGTACACCCACTCCTAACAACACTCCAAAAAATCACAAGTTATATAAGTATTAAGTTAAATTGCATTTTAACAACTTTTAAATTTCTCTAAAATTGAATAAATATAACTATCATTAAATATATACTGAATGTAATTTTCCAAGAATATCTACTGCATCTTTAGAGATCTGTGTAATGTCTGCAAGTAATTGACTTAACAAATGTACTTGAAAGGTTTACATCCTGTTGTGATAGTATAAAAGCACTGTCATTGAATGTCATAGTTTAGTCCATCCTTCAATATCTATCATATCTATCCTCCATTCAAGACAAAAATTCCAGTCATGACAATTTTAGGTGAAGTATATCAAGACACATTCATATATAACAATTATCTTATTCAGCCTTTTGTATTGAAATCACAAACAACACTCCTGATATGGCAGAAATCAAAGAGATACAAGTAGATTGTGGAGGATGGTGGAGCCCACGTCTACCTTGTCCCTCTTGTCTGGTCAAGGAGTGTGCAGCATTTGGAGAGGTATATATAATATTACATGTAATAAATCTCCTGTATTAATCAAAACATGCAGGCTTATACACTGACAGGTATAAGAGGTTCATTTGTGCTTTGCCTGCCAACTGTAAGATTTGTGTGTGCTGGTTCTCCTATAATTACGAATGTGGTGGCACACTTTCATTATGAAAGGGAAGGATCAGATGTTAAGAATTAGTCTTACTCCAAAGCCTAAAGCTGTCAGTCATGGAACAACAGCCACTGTGAGCATCATATTGTTGATCCTCAGTGAGAAACTGACTTTAACCTTTTGACTCCATATATTAATGTAACTAGTAAATTTTAGTTTTTTTAGTTTTTATAGAAATTTTTTATCAGTTGTCAAGGTGCTTCCTTTTTCAAAATAAAATATAATTTGATCATAAAACAATGTCAAGATTTATTTAATTCAAAAGTAAACTCTCTTCAGGGTTGCATTATTGACAAGCAGTCAACAGACAGACATA
>NW_024534672.1:0-29448 GCF_016097555.1 Gigantopelta aegis
AAAATTCGCGGCGATCGTCAAGACAAAATTACTGTCGACTCAGCGAGGGCAGTTTTGCAGAGTCCAAGCTGATCAAGGGAAAGCCTCCAGCAAGGAGGAAGGAAGGGAAGGTAAAACAAGCTCCCTGGTGAGAAAGAGAAATTCTTTAAGGGGTAAGTAAGAGAGATAAAAAGGCATATTGTTCTTATAAGGAGTGTATGAATATTGATACTTAACTCAAGGTAGGGCGTTGTCATAATTACTGTTTTGGTCTAAACATTGTCGACACCACTTTGAAACTAGTCACAACAATAATAAAGTATATATTGTGCAAAACATGTCTGTAAGATGCTTAAGTTGGTATAGAGGCTTATTACAAAATGACCAGAGCTATAGCTAACTAATACCTATTTAAAATATATATGTTTATCGTAACAAATTTAGCAAACAAGCGAAGATTAAAGTATATTACTGTCATAGAATGAACCAGTATGACATTTTAAAATGAATATTGCTTGTATAAGATAATTATTATTGAGATTTTGACGACAATATTACTACAAACTACAACTATGATCCAATGGATAGACATGTGACTGTTTTCCTTAGACTCTAAATGCTAGTAGCTGTTAATTTAATAGACACTAGGTAACTGTACAATGTTACTAACACTTGTATATTTCCTCTTTTTTTTGAATTGTTGCCATGGTGACAGTGTATTCACTGTAACTAGAATAAACACAGTTACTGCACTAAAATTGTTTGAAGGTAGCAATGTGGTGTTGTAATAATGTTTAAGTTCTGTAGCAGATAGTATAGTGGGTATATTAATAGAGAAATGGTTGTAATGTTTCCAAGTAGAGCTGAACTGGTTATGGTATGCTAATAGAGAAATGCTGTAATGGTTCCAGTAGAGCTAAACTGAATTCATTGGTTGTGGTATACTAATAGAGAGAAATGATATAATAGTTCCTGTAGACCTAAATTGGATTCATTATCTGTGGTAGAAATGGTTGGTAATCTCTCCAATAGAGCTGAAATGAATCATTGGTTGTTGCTATATGTATTAAATATAGTATCATGTATGCTTGTAACATATAAAACTGTATGACTAAAAAAAGGTAGTAGATGATGCAAAGTTTTGTAATCTCCTGTTTGAGATCTCTCTCTTCTCTCTCTCTCTTCTCTCTCATCTCTCTCTCTCTCTCTCTCTCTCTCTCTCTCTCTCTCTCTCTCTCTCTCTCTCTCTCTCTCATCTCTCTCTCTCTCTCTCTCTTCTCTCTCTCTCTCTCTCTCTCTCTCTCATCTCTCTAGGGATGCCAGCTAATTTCTCTTTGGATCAACACAAGTCACTTGTCATTTGTTGATGCATGAAATCTCTTCTTTGCTGTTTCTGTCAGGAACAAACAGGTTATAAAACTAATGATACTGATGTTATTTCTAATAATATTATAGTTGTGTTTTACATGTCAGATACAGATAATTAAGTTTGAAACTAAATTTGGGTACTTTCTATTGTGCCACAAGTATGATAATGACACTTTGTTCACGAGAGGAAATCTTATTGTTTCATTTTTCTTGTTGTCATGGCATCAATTTATTTCCTTTCGAAGCTAAGTTTTATGTTACAGTAAATAAAGCAAGCTTTATAATGATATATAGTACCTTATTACATGTAGTCAGTTATAGAATGAAGCTCAAGTTAGTGTTTTAAAAGATTTGTCCTAAGATTATTTGATGGTGTTGGATTGAGATGTAAAGAGTTAGAAAAAATTGTAGTATGCGAGCTGAAAATTATGGAATTATTTTCATGTCATGATCATAATTGATCAATTATTACAGTGTGTAATGATTTGAATTGTTTAGCAACAATAGATGCATATTTTATTTTGTTGCCCTTATCTCTTGTATGTACCGAAAAACCATCTTAGGAGTATTTGGCATGCATATACAAAGAGTGGCTGACAAAAGATGGGAGGAGGGGCATGTACTGCATTAAAAATATATATGTATTGGAGGATATGGAATGTAGGAACTGTTACTTTACAATAGACAAAGCTCCAAAGACTCAAATGTTATTAAGATATTTTTGTTATAATCTCCTGTGAAGTATGTACTGGGTAATTTTAGGATAGTTTTTTTTTTCTAAAGAACTTGTGTATTAGTCAATTTGTTTATCATTCTTTAATTCACTTGTAGTAGTGATGATTATTTCCTCCCCCCCCCCTCTCTTTTCTCTCTCTTACACACATACAGGTGATACACATGGATGGACACAAAGGAGCTGACCAACACCGTACTAATACTAATAGTAGTGCTAGTAGCAGTAATAACAGTAGCACAGGTAATAAAGGACGTGGGACGTTCCAAGACACGAGGGAAAGATGACTCATCTGATAAGAGTCGAAAGAAAGAGGGAACACTGGAGGTGGTGGTGGAACAAAACAAAGAGTGAGAAAGTGAATTAATGAGCCAGATTTTTTGATTCTCTCTCTCTCTCTCTGTCTTACTCTAGAACAATAATTCATCTGGTCCTTCACAGTCTAGTGGTTCTCATGTAGCAGGCAATAGTGGTAGCTCTGCTAACGGTAGTGTGTCTTCGCGCTATTATTATCGTGAGGTACCACCTCGATTTCAAAATCACAAGCACCAAACTAAAATCACTACCAAGAGTCCTCACTCCAAGTCAACACAAGGTATAGTGACTATATCTCTCACTACAGTGAAACCTCTTTGTAAGGACACCTATGATATAGGCCACTTCAGTGTTAGTAAAATTTGTTGCTCCTTTTAAGTGAAGATGCCCCTGTTATAGTGATAATTAGTTGATCGTGTCTGGATAAGAAAGGTTTCACTGTACTATACTGTACTAAAATAGGTGTGGGTAAACAATCCAGCTATGTTTTGTACACTTGACTTTGACACTAGTACAAAGTACATATACAAGGGGTCATAGAGAAGGGAGGGGATGTATGCCACATATTGTGACTAAAGAGGCCGTCTGATGAATGAGATAGTAGATGACTTACAATTTAATTTAGTTATAACTGACATAATTGTGTCTGTGTGTGGTAACTGTAATGTAATTTCTTATCAGTGTAACTTATAGCTTTCTAATGTGAGGATTCCAGTACCCACACTCTTAATTTTTAACAGTAGTATATAGTTACAAATATTGATTTAGTCTCACTATGAAATTACTGAACATATTTACAATCAAAGCTCATATTGATATCACAGAGCAAGTGAACTTCAACAATATAACATCAATTCTTTATTTAAAGTTATTGTAATCAACATTGCCACTGGGCACAGCTCTCATTTGTGCTTACCTCAACTTGCAGCGACAATTAATGTTCTTTATTCAATAGCAATCAAATTACACACAATACGATCACGGGTGATCAACTTATATTATACCCTCATAAAACAATGCATTGTTTCATTGAGATACTTGACACATTAATATTTTGTACATCAGCTCATGTGTCTGTCTGCTCAAATGAGTAACTTGGTCTGTGAGCAGACTTCCAGGATATACTCTCATCTTGGTCATTAGCTCAAAGAGACCACAAATTATAATGAAGCTGTAACAGTGATTACCATTCTGACCACAATGACCAGTAATGTCACTCATTTGGTCATTACTTGGCGCTCTTTCCTTTACTTGTTAATTTGTTCTACTACAGAGTGTCCATTCATGTATCCATAAAAAGAACCCACTATTGTCACTATTGTCTGTTTAGGTATATTTTTTGCAGGAAGTTGACTTTGCAGTTTGATACAGGTCATATACTCATAACCAACTATATTATATCATAGATTGTGTGGTTGGAAAGTTGGAGCCAATTCTCATTCAATGCAATTCCAAAACTTTGCTCTGACTGGTAGTGTTATTGTACTGAATAGTATGTTGTATTTATAGTTATTGTTATATGTACCACCCAAAACTCGAGAGTAAACAAATTTGATTAATGAGTTTGATATGACCATCAAATAATGTATGAAATGTTGTGTGGTCCTTCATTGTTTTGTCCCATTTATTTAACCCTTTCTACCTTTTTGAGCCTATAAATAGAACACTGCCATCATAAAACTGTCAATCTGTAAAGAGAGGAAATAATAATGAATATGCAGATATTGTGATGTCTTTTTGGATTATAATATTTAGTGTTTAGTCAGCCATTATCTCCCACATACTACATGGTTTATATAGCAACTAGCATGTCAGATGGTACATTCCATTTAGCTGACATCAGAGTTAAATTGACGCCCTCGTTATATAATCTACATGTTCATGTAGATTTCATACCAGAAAATGATACAATTATTACTTTGTGTTAAAGAGCTTAAAATAATAGTTGTCTTAAGGACAGTGTTAATATCTTTAGAGGTCAATATCAAATATCTCTTTGTATGCATATATAAATACGTGTACACTTTTATGACACAACTTGTTCAAACATGATGTATTGTATAGTGACAAAGTTATGCTTCACAGTAATAGCAAATGATGTTTTGTCTTAATTTGCACAGTTAATTTATGTAAAATAGTTTGTAGAACAAATAAACAAATAACATTTTGCATGGAGCATTGATCAACTTGTACCCAGTGTCAGAGAATGTAGTCAATATATATTATTAGTTAGAAAGAATGTTTTGATTTAGAAATCACACACACACACACATGAGCACATGCACATAATCGAATGTGATCTTATTGCTGGCAGTCTGCTGATTACAACTTCTTTCTAAAGAGTTATGTCTTTACAGTGTAGACAACATGTGAATAATAATGATATAATATAGAGTTTACCTCCCCCCCCCCTCTTTCTAGTCTAGACTCATTTCTAATCCTTTGTATTTCCCAGGCAGTTTGTGTACGAGCTTGCCCCACTAGTAAATTATTTTAAGACCATAATTGAAGCCTTATTGCATTATAATGAGTTTACAACATATTACGTCAACAATTTTGTTGAAACTGTACAACTACGGACTTGTTATTGATTGTTTGTTGAATAATTGACATTCTGTGGAAGTTTGTGGCCATGTCATTGGTAGTGGATAGAACAGCGTATATAAAGGTGTGTTTGTCAGGTTTTCTTAGCCAAACTAGGTTGACTTGTGGTATGTCCTGTTGTCATGTATACACATTGTGTCCTGATTGAATGGCTTTGTTACACCTTGTGTAACTTGATCAGTGAGTGATGTTGTGGACTTCTGATGTGCCTCAGGTAGAGTCCCCAGGCTAGACAAGGCCTCTCATCTTTTGTTCACTGCCATATAACTTTTGTTAACTGAATTACAGCAAAATGGACTTCAATTAATTATTTAGATAATTTAGTTATCGTTAGCTTACGTGTAGCCAATGCATGCTTTAATTCACATCAGGTAATATTGGTATAAGATTGACTCTTTGTTCTGTGTTTTTTTTTCTACTTTGTATAATTAAAACTATTATGGTATTTAAGCTGTTACTTTTTTGCGGTCATTTGGCTTGAAAGACTGTGTCATTTGTTAAGACATGCACAAAACATGATCTGTTTTATTGCAAGAAATCAGTTTTGATGTAAAGTCTTTATCTCATGAATTGTTTCTCCTGTTAACTCGATGTCATCTAGTATTATAGTTATTTTTACTATTATACTAATTTGCATAAGAATGAGGTATATATATATATATATATATATATTATGTATAACATCTTGATACGGTACTTGAATAATGGAGAGATTTTGTTTTATTTCTTGTATCATGCTCCATTTATTAGTCTATTTATAAAAAAGACAGGAAATTATTTCTTTAAAACATTCAACAAAGTGTATCATCATTATAGAACTGCTCATATAGGAACATTGATTTCTCATTATGTCTTAGTCAAGTACGATATAGCATCTCATATTATAAATTATGATTCAGATAGACTTGTCTTTAGAAGTCAAAATGACAATGCGTTTTGGAATGATTGCATAACTGAAAGGCTACTTCACTGCCAGAATGTCTTCATTATTGACATGACAAGCATTGCTAGTCAGCTATTGTTAAGAGTTGTACTAACTTTACAGTGGCAGTTATTTCAGGACATCAGTATCAACACAACTTGTGACAACAGTGACTTGGGACTTCAATACCAAGTCTGCTCTTATAGTGTTAAGAGTTACATATGTCGCTTGTATCTTTTGATAATATAAAATTTTTCACTTAACCATTTTTTAGATTTCTCTCACTGAGAAAGATCACTTCTATTTTTTTATGCCTGCTTTTATGTAGATTTACATATAGTTTTTTTTCACATCATTGGTTATTATATTCATGATTAGTGCACATAGTAATCTGCTGAATTGCTGATCAATGTAAATATGCTTTCTATAGTCCAGTTTGTGTTATTCAAAGTAGCTTTTGTGGGCGTGGTCATCATTATGACCACTCCTATTGTAATTAGTTTTGCAAACATGCTTGGTAGGTGCAATTAGCAACAGCTATTTTGATTGGTCCAGTTCAAGCCACTTCCTGTACCATACAGCTGCTAACAGTATGTTGTCTTATCACATACAATAAATACAGAGGTGTTTATTTTATACTTTCCCTTAATGGTATAAACCACATTATAAAGTTATGACAAGCACAATGTCTATATAAAGCCCACTGCTGATGACCACTCCTTCTCCTCTTCCTTCAAGTATTGAAGACAGTATAAAGAGTGACAGGCTAGGGCAGAATTCCAAGGATAGTTTCTGTCACTAAGGCTTTGCTAACACTGCTTCTGTCATCTTTAGCATTGGTCAGTCTTGAGTTTGAAGGGGCCTTCTCTCTATTTGATACTATCCTAGAGTGGTCAACAGAGTGTCTACTAAATTTAAACCAGTCTAACCTTAAAAACACTTGGATTCCTGGGACAGCTGAGGCAAGACATCTCTTATCATCAACTGGATTGTCAACTCACTTACAGACTAGTCTCTAGAGATTGTACTACTACTACTACTACTTTGTTATTTTTTAAAATAAAGAAGAGAGAATTGGGAAAAGATGGCTGTCTGCATTGATTTAAGAAACAACAGCCTCTATTAGTACAGTTACTGGTGTGTTATAATAACAACTCGTTTTTTCCTGACAAACCAGTTTCAAAGGATAGATCAGAATAGACCTTCCTGTATCAATCTGTTCTAGACTCTAATAGTTTCAAACTGCCCATTACATATCTCTTGATCGCAAACATCGTCTAAATATCACTTTTTTCCATTGTGGTGGTTGTAAGTAAATCTGTTGCATAGTACTCATCCAACTCTCCCCGATATATTTAGTTCGCAAAACACGTTTCCTAAAATGACTACAATCATGGTGGAGAATAACGTGTTTTAGTTCTTTCTCGGCTAACGTATGTACATTTCCCATTATGCGGCAGCTGCTGCAGCCTCAGGTCAGTGATGGATAATTTAGTAATTGTACCCAAGTGTAAGATGTGTGGATATGTGTTTTGTGTGTGTGTGTGTGTGTGTGTGTGTGTGGTGTTGTGTGTGTGGTGTGTGTGTGGTGTGTGTGTGTGTGTGCGTGCATATAAGATACTGTTTAAGTAAGCAGCCATCTTGTGGTAAATTTTGTTTTTATTCAAAAGCATACAATACAATTATATTACTAATTATTGTATATATAAAGCGTTTGTCTCTTGACTAATGCCTTAAATAGTTGTGTCATATTTCCCAGGAAAAGACGTGCGTGCATGCCACCTAGACAGCATAACATAATGTGTTAGTTTCATTTACCAAATGGCTAGTAACAGAATCCATACTGTCTTATATTAGAGCTACCTTATGTATGTCATCTTTGTGCTTTAGTAGTGATGAACAAGGTACTAATGGAATCTATAAAGGAGCCAGTGTTCTAGTTGGTAATGTGTTTGATGAGGAAATACAGGCAGTGTTAATGATATTAATGTTGAGTTGCCAATTAAACTGCCTGTCAGAGTTCATTCCTGACAAAGTGACAGGCATAAAATTACTGTCAAAAGTACAACAGACACTTTTTCTAAGAACTTGCCTTTTGTGCCATTACAGTTAGTCATTTGTGGACTACTTTATATACCACACACTAGCAACACTGAATATTATTATAGTTACAGAATTGTGGAGTTTACCTTTCCTCTTGTTTTAAATATAGTTTTATATACATATTAGTTGTGCTATCTCATTACTGATACAAAAATGAAATAACCTCTGATGGTTTTCTCCCATCTTCTTTTGATGATTTAAGAAGAAAATAGACACATTATGTAGTAAGATTATTGTTTGTCTTAATTGGGGAAGAAATGATTGGCTTCAACCATTATCACAGGGCCAGGTCCTTGGTTCAATTGGTATTGGGAAAACTAGATACCATTGTCAGTTTTGTCATCCCACTTATTTTCTTTTTGTTGTGGTATTCTCAATTTGCTTATACCAAACAGCTATGACTCTCTGGGTCTTGATAGGGTTACATTTGTATAAATAAGACTATTTTATGGTTTAGTGGAAATCTGGTTTCATCTAATTAAGTTATTGAAATTAGAATATTTTGACAAATTTACTATCAATTGTATTGCATTCCATTAGACATTGTTTGGTTGTACGTTTAACGAACACAAACCTTAAAAAAGTAAAAAGCATTTGTTATGATTGCTGGTATACACTAGGATAATTGCAATGGAAAGTGATTGTGGTATCTTAATGGCTAGCATTGTCCATTAACAATAGACCACTGGTAGACTGCTATTAAGGAAGTGCAAACTATAGTTAGAGCTTGTCTAATAGTAGTAGTTAACCACGGAAACACTCAACAACTCAACCAGATACTACTGTATACTTGATCCACCTGGACTAAAGCATTCCATACTGATTGCTCTCATTGTATGTAATATTCCATAATGTGAGCCCTTTGGAATGCATTCATGCTTGGTATGGTTTTAATGGGAGATAGTTGGTATCAGGTTGTACTTGTTCAAAGAAAATCTATTAACAGGTCTTTCAGTTTGACACAGATAGCCATCAGGTCACTTTGTACCACTGAAAGATACACCTACTGGTCTATCTATGTATGACTTCTCTGTGTGTGTGTGTGTGTGGTGTGTGTGTGATTGATTATGTGTGTGGTATTACTATCAACATGTTGGTTATTTCTTCTTTATAATTATGAGTTGTGTTTATTTTTCTCTGATTTCATTATGACCTTAACTGTTTACAATGTGACCTTTGTTTACAAGTCCATAGTCCTTCCCAAATTTACCTTAGTTTGAGATAGTTTTGCATTCTACAACTTCAGTTTGATCTTTCCCCTCTCTAAGTATGTGTGTGTTGAGTAATGTATTCTCTGGTAAATTTTACTCAATAGTATTGGAGTAGATATCATTCTTTTTGGTTTACATAATTGCTCCAGCATGTTTACTTGTACTCTTACTCTTCAGTTTGGAAGACAAGCTACAGTTTACTTTATAGAAATGTGAAAGTTGTTAGAGACGTATTTTAATGACAATTTTTGCATTCCTATATACCCAATCAAATGATTACAAAACTTGCCCCTTTATTTTGTAAATTGGTTTTTCTAATATAATTATACAATTGAAGTCAATTACCGTTGCCTGACTTTATCGTAATATTCAAAACCAAGCAACTACAATACCAAAGTTTTTAAATATTTTCAAAAAGTTGTTATTATACTTGTCATATATTCCATTACAAACAACAAGAATGCACCACAATATTGTAAACTCCATATCTCCTAAACTAAGTCAAAATTGTTTTTTTCTTGACTAATTGTCCTATTTCTCTTATGACAAATGTTGACTCTTTATCTCCTTGTGTTGATAACAATAAGTTACTATAGAGTTTAGATAATATGCTTACATTCTTCTCTCACTAGCTAGACTCTCACGAGACTACTGACAGCTGATGATGGTTGAGATTAGTCGTGGTATGAGATTTGAAAATACTCTCTAGACATCTATGTGGTTTTTATAATGAGACAGATATCACACTGTGTGTGTGTGTGTGTGTGTGTGTGGTGTGTGTGTGTGTGTGTGTGCTGTCTTTGGTATAGTTTTAGTTGATTTATTTTGTTAATTTATGTTTTCAGTTACTTACTGCTCTACCTTGCTACTATAAAAAAAATCGTCTAATGAATATGTATACATCACAATTCTACTGTAATATTGACCACACACACACACACACACACACACACACTGGTGAATAGTAGTCTATATATTGGTATGTTATGTAACATTCTGTGTAATGGTATCCTTTGTCATGACATTCTCTAGTAATTGTCTTAGCTATGTTTCATCACATGACAATGTTGATTATCAATTCCGTATAATACATGTACATGTATATACTAATATATATATATATATATATATATGTATATATATATATCATTTTATCTAGTATTTCCTATACAAGGTATGTAAGCAGGATGTTATACTTGCCTTAGTCACTCATTACATCATGTAATTTCATAGGTCTGGTCAGCATGTGTTGGTGTCCAAGCCATTTATGTTTGTTGTTTACATTATACATTATTGTACTGCACATTCTTTTCTTGTGGTTACTATTATTAGTTTGTTACTATATTTAGTAACATTATCAATCCAATACAATTTAGTGTCATTAAATGAAGCAAACAAGTGTTGTTGTGCTTTAAGACTAAAGATATACACACAACCAAAGTGCATTGGTTTGTCCTGTAATATTAACACATTGTAGTGACTGATCAGTACCAGTTGCACACCTTGTTATCACATCACATACACCTATATATGGTCACCTTGTCAATAAGGATACACACCAATAGTACACCTCACTAAACAACTGGACTTTTATGCAGCTGCACTTTTGACGCCCACTTGTTATTGATATCAGCTTCAAAGTTCCTTTTGAATAGCAATTCATTTATTTATTGTGGTATTAGAGTGACCCTGTATGAATACTGTTCATCTGTGCTTTGTAGGTAATAAAAAAACCAAAGACTCCAGTCGATGGCCTTCTCATTCTTCGCCGACAATGCTAACTGGACCCCAAGTCCTGACGACGAGTCAAACCAGTCAATCCAGTCTGCTAGTAACACAACTAAAGGTAGAGGTGACATGCATGGGGAGATGACCACGGCAGGGTGGGAAAGCCGACACCAAGAATTGTGGTCTCAAAATAAACACCCTGATTGGACATCTGATGAAGATTCTCTTCAAATTCTGATCCAATGGCCGACGAGTTGGACGAGTTTTCAAATGGTGAAGGAAAAAGCTTTGACAAGAAGAGACAGAGTCAAGATCCTGCATCTGATTGGGAAGAGTTAGATGACTTTCATCCAGTAGGATCTGCAGACAAGTCCTCAGAATCCAAACATAACAAGAAAGAGAGCTTAGAACATGGTCTTCCAAAAGATCATCAATATGTTCATTCACCGACTAATGTCTCCCCAGATGGAGGCCCTGAGATAATGTCTGGAGATGGAATTTGGAGAGGTCACCCATCACGAAGTAGTATAGGAAGTACATCCTCAGTAAACAGTGTGGGAGTAACTGCTAGCTGGAAAACAGCTAGTGGAACAACAAGAATGGGAAATTTTCAACGATCAACTAGTCCTCGAAAACAAGGACGTTATGACAGTCATCGAGTGTTTTCTGTGAGTAGTCTGGGACGTAGTGCTTCGCGTTTCAGCAGTAGCAAGACAAAGAAACCTGTGATGGATTTTGATGATGCTATTGAGTCCCTTCACAGTGAACCAAGTGGTTTGGGGTGACCTACCCAGTCCTAAACCATCTAATATTGACACTGGTACTGAAGTATGGGGAATACCAGATGATGTAAGAATTAAAATGAAAAAAGATCACCCAGCTAAACCACAAAGTGAGCTACAGAAAATTGTAATAGGTATGCTAATTTTCTCTCTCTCTCTCTCGCTCTCTTTCATAGACTGGGGTGAGCCAATGTCTCAAGAGCTGAGTGGGCGATAATGGTACTACGGCTGCTGGATGGAGTCACACCAGTTGGAGAAAATGGTATCACTGAAGGGATGCAATGGGGAAGTGAAACTAGTTGGAATACTGTAGTGAGTAAAGGCAAGGTAAGTCTGGGTATATTTTGTGTTTTAATACTGTTTCTTTTGTACTATTTTTAGGACAGAGGTACTTTTGCAGATAAAGTCAAACCTTAGTAGACATGGGATTCCCAGTAAGCATTATAAGTAAATGGATAAATATGGATGTTTAGAGAGATATTAGACTTGTTGACAAATTAATGAAAAGGGCTGTAATTTATTTTATTTTATTTATTTTTAGCCGTTGGCATGTGAGAAAGCTCTCAAAGTGAACAATGACAATGTGGAGGCTGCTATTGGAGATCTGCTTGCTTTAACAGCTCTCAAAGATGAAGAATCTCAAGATGTTCCTAATTCAAGCCTAGGATACAATCCTCCATCCACTTCAAATAATACTGCCAATCTCTTGATACGATCTAAGAAGTTGAGTAGCTCTGGAAACTCACTGCCCATGTCTTCATCAGGACAATCTAGCATTACTGGCAACATTTTCTCCACCGTCAACTAAACCAGCGTCCTCTACTTCTGTAACAGGTGTGGACCCTCTATATCAACAAAAACCCATACTGGTACAACTGGAGGAAGTGGAGTGGCCTCTCTACCCTCCCAGCAACCACAACAGTCTCTCAAAATCACTTACAATCATTGAATTGGCAACAACCACAACAGCAGCAACAACAACAGAGAGCACTACAAATACAACATCAACAACAGCTCAAAATAACTATGCTGGACTTGACTTGCCTAATTTGCAGCAGGTACTTACTCAGCAAGTCAATCAATTTCAATATATGAAACAGCAACTAGTTATACAACTTAGTAAACTAAGATCATCTAGTTTGTCGTCAGCACAGCTCAAAACCAGCAACAATTTTTCACAACTAACTAAATCAAGTGAATACAAAAATTAACTTGGTAAATCAACAACTCCAGGTTATCAAACAATTATTAGCTCAGCAGAAATCGTCATCCCATACAAATATAGTCTACGAGAAAGACGGTAAGGAAGTAGGTGGTGTAAATAGTGTTGTAGTAACGAGTGGAGATGGAGCTCACGACCTCCCATCAAAATAGCACTACTACAGTAACTAGTGAAGTAGACTCACAATCACTTAGCTATAGTGTGCAAAACTTATCTCTTGCTCCTACGCCCACATCATTACTCAGACTTCTGCTCGTACCCTGTCACGATTGCAGCAAATTATCTCAGGTAGTCAACAACAGACAGAGATGCCATCTTATTGATGGAAGTGAAAGACGAAACAGAAATGAAACCATTCTCTGAGACATCAACTATGACTACCAGCCTCCCTATTGTAGGAAAGACTGGAGATATAACATTCTTAGCTACTAGCTCTCAAGATATGATCATTTCTTCCACAACACACACGCCCTGTATCAAGTTCACTTTTGCCTCCAGTAGCCGCTTTAATGCTGTTCGCTCAGTGGATGACATTCCTGATTTAAGCCTGGTGTCCCTTGGCATCCTCATACTCAATCCAATCAGTCACAGGTCTATACCAAGTCATCGAGTATGTCTACACCTACTACCCACACGACTTGGAGGATTGTATTCAAACCAGTCCACTCATTCTGACAACAACTCTACTAAAGAATTCTATTCGTCTCAGTCTTCATTTGGTCGACCAACGGAGGGTTCAACTCACAATATGGTCACCAAAAACAATGTTCAATACGAAACTCTCACAACATTTTAACAATCCACCTCATTTCTCTAATGCACCAATAGGGGGTGGTAGTGGAATATCCATTTAATCGTTCTAGCAGCTACAGTGGGACCAATAATTATGCGACTCCAGCTCAAGGGGGAGGACATAATTACAAAAACTCTATGGCTCACAGCCCAAACACCACACCTCACATCTTCAGGAGGAGGAGGAACAGGGGTATTTCCTCCTGGACGACACGAATACGACTGCAAAAACCAACATAGTTTTAGTGGTTTTCCAATATCTAGTGGATCATCTTCATATGGGTCCATTGGACGTAGTTATAATAGAGATAAATTTCCGAAGTCAACAGCCTCAGTTACAGGAAACAACAAAGGGTTTGAACAACCACAACAGCAACAATCAAAAGTGGAACTTTGATGGCAATCCATGGGGAATGCCAACTACCTCAGGTTAATAAGACTCACTTATGTATCCATTGCTATTTATTCAATGAATATGTAATAAGGTTACTGACTTTTAACGAACACTTTTGTAGTTGAAACAAATTTTTACTCAATACTACTGTATCCTTGTGTTATTGCTTTTAAATACTGTAGGTAGCATATTTGGTCATGTGGGAAAGTTCGGTCTCCCTTCTAACAGCACAGATTCTACTTACACTGAGTGGAGAGGAGGCAGCACTCGTAAAACCATCTCTACCCTTACACCTCAGTGCACCAACATCTTATATAGTGCTGAAGAATGTCACACATCACAGGTAACTTATTACATGTACTAAATATACTTTAGGATTGGGATGGTGGTTAGCTAGTTATACAACATTAATAATTATTCATATGATACCTACAATATGAATACTATTTACTAGCTTGTTAATAAACTTGTGTTATAAAACACCATATCAATCATTCCTTTGTACACAGGATGGATGAGGCATCATTAAGAGAAGTATGCAGGAATATGGCAAGGTTTTGTCTTGTTCAATGAATCATTTCAACCGGGGGCGGGGGGGGGGGGGGGGGGGGGGGGGGGGGGGGGGGGGGGAGGTGTTCTGTTCTAATACAGTACGGCAATAAAGAAGAAGCTGCTCTAGCAAAAACTGGCATTGAAAAGAACCCGTTATCTGTGGTGTATATGTGACACCTTGCTTTGCTACTGACCTCGATATTGCTTCCTTTTTGGATCAGAGAACACCCTCTAACCATTTCCATCAATTTATCCTCAGCACTAAACTTGACAGCATCATCATGGGCTCCCGATAACCAAGCATCTTTGACATCTCAACAAAAGGTCAGCAAGAAAGACAATGCTTCTCTCTGGGGTACCAGCGGAGATACATTTCCTGGTAGTCATGGTAAGAGCAGCTCAGTTTGGAGCGAATGAGAGGGTACTTCCAGGAATAAACACACCTTGGAACATTGCTGGCTTCCACTGCCCAGAAAAAGAGGAACTGAGCACAAGTCCTCCTTGTCCACATTTCTACCCAATGGCCTCTTCTAAAAAGGAATTAAAAATCGTACAACCTTTTTAACAATAATTATTTTTTATTTTATTTTTTTCATTTTGTGTCTTCATTCTCCTGTCTTGCTCGCGGATCATCGAGAATTGGCAAGCCAATATACTATTATTAATGAATTTAGCTAAAAGAACAATATCTAGAGATAAATTGAGAGATTACCCACAGGAAAAAAACTACATAACAAACAAAAAAAAATGTGTGCAAGTTCGTATAACTAGGAGCAGTACACTCGGTTCGTCTACTGGTTAGACAGAACACTCTCCTTTCTACCCCCATCCCACCACCACTTCACTTTGAACCAAGCTGACCATGTATGTATCATCTGTGTAACTTAATATATATATATAATATGTTGTATGTCTGCAGCAAGTTTTCATTCTCTAGTGGTTTTTGTATGTGTGTGTGTGTGTGTTTACAAAATGCAGTTTTAGCTGTCAGAGCAGTTTCACATTAAGTATATATGAACGAATATCCTTTGATCATGATCAACGCTTCTTTCTTTAGCGTATAGTATGGGTAAGAATTGATTTCTTTGTTGTATTTGTAGTATTATAGGTTTATGTTTCATCTGGTGTCCATGTGTATCATCATCATACAATACATTGTGTCTGAATGCAACTCAGGTGATTGCTCTCAGTCACTGGATGTAAAAGACATTTTTATTGTAATCTTACACCAGAGCCACCAGCATCTTGCAGTTAGTTCTGCGTTGGGGGCAATCATATTAATTATAGTTAAACAGTATATGACTGGAGTTAGTTATATAAAGTTTTAGACAATACTGGTGTCTCTTAAGAACCATTCTCTTTTGCCATTCAACCATGTACACTACTCTCCAATTCAGAGCTTTGAAAAATAAAAAGTGCAAAGAAAAGGCAAACTCAATATATACAGTATATCACCTTATCTGTAAAATGTCAAAAGTCATTCAGTAATTTTTTAAAACAAAATTTGTATCATTTATTATTTTAGTGTATAATTTTTCTGTTTTGTTGAGATTGGAGCAAGACTCTTAAGTGTTCCTAACCATTCATGTCTTATTTTTCCCAAGTGGTTTTAAATGAATGAGGTTCGCTCTTTCACTCTCTCTTGGTTTTGTAAATGTCTCTCAGTGTGGAGAGAGTAAACTCACTGAATATACTATATAATATATAGAATATATAATACACAATATAGTATTGCAGGTAGATTATTTTGACTGTGGACATAGGTGTTGTGAGAAATATCAATGTTATGCTATTATCACAAAATTGTACTGTGTGTTTGACTCTGTTGACCAAAAAAATTCATTTTCATTTAGTTTTATTTTTAGTTGTAATAATTAATATATTATTAGGTTGCTTTTCTTTCGCAATAAGCAAAGTTGGTATATTTATGGCAAAACCAGAATTCAATAATAATATGCAATACTTTTTGGCATTTTATTATAATATATAATTAATTCTTTTTGTAAATGCCATTATCGCTTACATGATAAATTTTTCTTGTCAAAAATCTGTGATGGCATTGATGTGCATTAATATATGGTATCAACACTAAACACGAGTAACATACAATAGAAAGTTGTTGTAATATTAATAATAATAGTTTTCATTCAATCTCTACTTCACCTCCAGCTGACTCTATTGCCAATTTTAACCTTCTCTGCCTCTTCTTTACTTACTCCTTCCTTTAACACTTGTGGTACAGATTCTAACAACTTTTTAGCCTATGGAGAACAATGACCAAAGAATCAAAATGGCTGTAAAACTTAGCACTTAACAGGGTTACGTTTAGAAAAAGTTCAACATTCAACTTTGAAAATGTTAGGGCAGGCAACCTACTGTCCACTACCTACATGTTACAGCATCTACCAAAATATAACAATGGGGGTTGGACTCATTAGAAATAATCAATACTTGTATTAATCCTAAAAATAGACTGAGGATGTTGTGGTTTTAACAATGAATCAATCATCAACAAGTTTTTAACAAGACGTCTTACAAATCAAGTGGAGGTATAGGCTTCCCAAGGTGGGGCAAAGCCCCTCCTGCCCCCTAAATGAAACCTACTTAGTATGTATATTAAATAATTATCTATTATATACTTTGACTCACTTTACAATTACACTGTTATAAACTCAGTAATATAATTCACGCTGACCTGAACCAAGTTCATTTCACTCATCAGCAATTTCACTTCTTTGATAAGTTTTACTTTAGCACTTTCAAGAACTTCACTAACTTAACTGTGAACTCTGTCTGTTCATTCTTAGAAGTTCTTGAGCCTAAAATAATAATAATGACACAAATATATTTTAATAGTAACTACTTACATCGGGGTGCATAGTTTCTGGTGGAGCAAAAGATCCAGCTGTCATAATGGGAACATCAGGAATATTTAAAGTTTTCTAGAAGAAATAAATCGGCATAACATTAAAATGAACACCACTAAGATGCATAATTGATGTCCTTCCCAACATAGTAGTCACAGTAGTAAGGGCAACCTCTGCAGCCACAGTACATTTAAACATACATTATACTTTTATAAGTTTCATTTAATTGAGCTGTCTCTCTTAGGGTAAAGCCCGGCAATGTCTTGTACAATATTGTGCAGTTTCTCCGGATATTCATCAGTACCATCAGCAGGTGGCATTGAACAATGGGTCAGTAGACACCTGCAGCATTTGAACTCGAGGTTGATGCCTGCTTCCAAATAGTAGTACGTTAAAATTATACCACCTTACAATACAGTACCTTCTAGTTAACAAATATCCCCATCTTCCAAAGGTTCTCATCACTCTAAACGCCATGACCATCATAAATTGAGATGAGAGCAACAGTTACACGTGTCTTATCCTAATTAATACCCATTAAGTGTTTTAATTTTTTAATAAAACAAGTACATATAATAAATATCAGCTAGTAAAGATAAAGTTCATTATCCATGATTCCCATGCATCTGCAGACTCAAATACATTTAAAAAACAAGTTATAAAAACAAGTTATAAAATCAAGTTATATTACTTGTTTGTAAGCATCAAGTTCAGCATCCAGCTGTCTGATGTGGCAGAGGCTGCGTCCACCACCTCGGCACCTCTACCTCGCCCACGTCCACACATTCCTCTTCCTCTGGGTTTCACTTTACCACCTCTATATAACAAATGGTAACCATTAGACAATAGGCGAGGGCAATACCTGACGGGACGAGCTCCTACTCGTGTTGACGAAACATTGGTCTTGTTAGGTGTAGAAGTGAAAATTGAATTTGTTTGACCAAGGCTATCCATTATTTGTCTTGTCATGGGCGTCCTAGAAGAAGACTATCAAAAACATAATGTATGATATTTTCTTATTCAAATATAGCAGACCATCTAATGGAACTCCATTGTATTTGCCTTCATAGCTTTTAAAGCATCAACATTTCGCTCAAATATTACTTGAGCTGTTGCCCATGTGAGCGACCACTTTTGTCGTAATGAACCCTCTCAGCCATTTCTCAGACGTCCAAACTCCCGGAAGAGTTCCTGAATAATAAAACAAAGCAGCATGGCGTACACTAGCAGTATTAGGAGGTAGAAAATATGAACATGTTCAGAACTAAGTTTTGCTTACCTTTATGTCCTCATCTGATACACCATAATCTAAGTTTGAAATAAGCCAATTTAGAAATTGTGGCACTTCGAGTAGACCATGGGAGTGGGACCTGACTACTCCATTGAATTCTCCTTGAAACATATCGGTTGCCATTTTCCTGCCATTGTCGTGGTGGCTATAATGATTGAGTGTACAGTAGAGAGATGAAATGTCGTAGTTTTGTAGTAGTTAATGTAGGTAGGTGTGTGTTGCTTACACCATGGTTGTCATCACAATGAAAGTCCAGTCCAACAGTGTACACCTTACATATTTAAGCCATGATGGGAGGTGATACAGGTATCCACTAAACTCAAGACCTACTATCGTTAGCCACTGGGATTCAAAGAACTCTTGAATCAAAAACCCCTTTTGTTCTGGTGCACGACCGATTTATTGACCCATCATTTTTTGACAGGTTTGAAGGGGATGAATTTAAACAATCATTTTATGACACAATGGTGATTCTATAGAGTTTGGGATGCCATTTTCGCTGCCAAAAAATTTTACATCGGGATTCTTAAAGGGAAGGGGACTAAATGTATAAAAATCAACACTCATAAAAACGTAGATGAGAGAGATGGACACGAAACTCGTTTGATTTTGCTTGAGAAAAGCCCTCCACAGTTGAGCCTCTTTCTAACTGCCTCACTATTCCCACTACGCCCTCGTTCCTCTTCCCCCTCTGCTCCTCAGTCCGCTAGCCTCTACCACGTCCTATCTGCCACCATGTTTTCTTGGCACGAATGAAGCGTACCAATGGTTGATCTAGGTAAATCTGCCAGATGTTTTGTCGAACGGTGTTGCTTACTAAAAGTTCAAAAATTGTTTGTCCCCAGTAGAGTATCCTGCTCAACTTTTTGAAAATAGCTCTGGAACTTTGCTTGTGAGGAGTCTTGAAGATATTCTAAACGCAGAAGATCGATTAAACAAAGAGTAAAGGAACCGCTCACAACCAATGAAGAGAAAGGTGAAAAAATTCACTAGGCAACTTGGGCGTGTTTCAAAATGCAAAGGGCCATGCGCATGCTGAGGTCAGTAACGCCCACCACAACCTAGTCTAATTGGCGGCGGCTTTTATCATCTTTGATCACTTGACGCGACACTCAATTTGACTAGACCGGAGACGGGGATGGGCCCTGACTAAACATGATTTTTCTGCTTTAGTGCTGCAGGTATAAGTTACACTCATCAAAACTCAATCATTTCACTACGCGATCTGAAGTTCAAATGCGTGGTGATGTTCAGTGCGCTTCCTTAGTAGAAGGACGATAAACCTGACCAGATTACGACAAAATGTGGCATCTCCAGTCATACACCAGCCATTGGATCAATTTGCTTAAGAAAAGCGTCGATTCGTAGGTGAAACTAGTCCGACATAACCTCTACGACGACGCTGTCCTCTACGTGCCTCCCTATGTGTACATTACATCAGGATTTAGATGCACTTCGTGGTACGAATGCACAGCTCCAATGCTTTCATGACTCGCAACTTGCAGCCTCTATCAATAAGAACCTCCAGAATATAACGCACTGGCATAAAAAACGACAACAAACATCGTCAAATTACCTTATTCCAAGTCCAAGTCCACCTAGCGACACCATATGATTATAACTATGTCGCTGCGTGCAATCACCGGGTGACCTACTGGCGTGTTTTTGGCAATGTTGATAAGTCTTTCATGTGTTAATGCTTATGTGTTTAGGGTAGGTTGTGTTGCCCATCTGAGAGATTACTGATGTATAATTCAGGCACAACGACTTGACTTGTGTAGGTTTTTAATATGCTCCCTGCTACGAACTCCTCAACAGTATCCATGTCAATACCTAATGGACTTGGTTGCATTCCCTGTGACTCCTTCGCATGATCCATTGTTATTGAAGCATCAAATTACTGAAACGGAAACCTCCATCGAAGCGATTGCATCAGGAGGGGAACAATGTATGATGAAAGTCCTGAGGATTCTATCGCCACACCGTTTATCAATTCAATCCACAACCATCCAATCCTCCACACATGTCATAGCATATTAATGACCACCCTATAAATTTCAATTACCAAAAAAACACAGCACCCCACCCCACCGACAACAGTTTATATGTGATCCCGACTACATAATGCTTAGCTGTTATGAGTGTCAACAAAATGCTCGTTAACAGACTTCTGGTTCCTAAAGTAGTTTTGTCCCAGCCTGAATTTATTTTAATCATGTGTGGATTTTGTAAGCTATGTATCATGAGCGGTCAAAGATTCAAAGTGCAGCTGAGTCCCTCTTTACTCAACAATAAAAAGTTTACCTATTCAATGTTACTTTTATGTAATTTGCATGTTGTTCCAAGTGACAGATTCCGTTTCCAACACGTATGGCAGGCATCTATATAAAACATTGCACTTGGATCCAAATTCATCCCAACAGCTACATCTTGGCCTAGTGGGGAACAGAGCTTTCTTTACTACACTCAGATGCGTCTTGAAGAAGCAATTCTGCAATGGCTTTGGCCTTCCACTTATTTTCTTATATAACTGTGGTTGGAGTACCTAATGTCCCATTGGTTACAGACAGCTACCCATGCATAGACTAATGACAACGTTTAGAACAGAACATTGTCTAAGTACAATAGTTTATTGTTAGATAAAGTAAATTACTAATTCACCTGAGCTATCCTATAGACGCCAAGTGTTTTTTATAGTCGTCCTTAATCTTAAAAATTATCATCTTGGCATAGACTAGTTTTTCATTGTTCTAACAATAGGGATTTTAATAAGTTTAAATATTTTTGGCAGCTTTTAACTCTCGTTGAATTAATGTTCTACTTTGTTTATTTGTAATTTTATATATAATATATCAAAAAAAAAAAAATCAAACACTGTTTTGGGACAGTATGATGTTGGGATTTTATTTGTTTATGCTAATCCAATTGTTTTACCAATAACTTAGTCTGACCATTACTGCTTAATCACATAGCCCTAAAAAAATGGTGTTACCATGACATCTTTTTCTCAATAGCAACACCATAGATCCATGGGACCCTCACCTCAAGAAAAGTCCATAGTTGTTTGATTATTTTTATCTACCTTAAAAATTGTGTCTGTACCTTAATATTGTTTCTTATATCAGAGATGAGGGAGGAATAACAAGTTTGGCATAACTCCCCATGTTATTTTAAGCCTGGTTGTTACTTATACTAATTGCTTAATATTAAATGATAATCTAGAATAAGCCTTACTGACGTCTGTCTCTCCCATGACAATCGTGAATCACTCTATGGAGTTGAAATGCAATTGAGCTAAACTATAGTATCTATAGTTTTGTGGTAACTTGCTTTATGACTTAATGTCTGCATATTTCACAGTAGTACATGCATGCTTACTATCAACCCAATGTCTTTAAAGTGTAATTCTGCACAGGAACTATGTTTTTATTAACAGATTAATTATAATAGTAAAAACTGACAACAGTCAACAAGTTTGCTGGCTACTCTCCCAATTTCTTGGTTCCTATCTTATCATTTTACTAGTTAAATTCTGGACACTGTTGTGGTCTGGTAAGTGTTATTTCTAAGGGCTATGTATTACATAGAGGCTTTACTCTTTATAAACCTTTTATTGATAGTGGGCTTTGCCTTTAATTTGATTAGTCTTGGTATACAATAGGTTTTTGTATGTAGTACCAAAGTGGGGGGGGTAGGCCCATGTGATTTTTCTCGTCTGTAGAACCTGGTGATGTGGATACTACTCTTGTTCTTATGTCTGTATGTGTGTGTAGTTCTTATCAGCTGTGTTGTACATGTTTTTATGAATATTGATTACTGATGTAGTAGTGTACATGTGTGCTGTTATGTTTGTAATTCTACAGGCATGTTTCTTGTAGTGTTCCACATGGCTCATAGAGTCTATTTGTGTTTTGGTAGACATGTTCTAGTACACATGTGTATTGTTTAGAGATATGCCTTCGTAGAAGGACATTCATTACAACAATCACAAATATATTTTGGTATGTTTTTTGTTTTTTATGCATATAGGATTCATTACCTTGGATTGGCTGGACCTGAAATATGCTCTGAGATCATGGCCGGTCTAGCTACTGAAACAGGAGGTCCGTATAGGGTTATCAGAGAGAAGGACAGACTACAAACCAAGGTACAAAGATGATGGGGCTGGATAACTAATATTATGTCTTTTGAATGTAATTTATTGTTTCTACCTGGAATGGGAGTGTGCTAGATGATCCTAAGGTTGTCCTTTGTTTTCCATTATCTACTCATTGTACAAACCATGAATAAAAATACGGTTTAAAACCGAATCGGAACTGAGATGAATTTCTTTTATTCATGCCACAAATGCTGGACATAACTGATTGTGCCCATTACCTTAGTAAAGCATTTCTTAGCAGTAACACCCATACACTTCTCGTAGTTAACTGTTTAGCCTTCAAATGTTAGATACTGCCACCATCCCAAAACTGTTTTTGAATGATTTTTATTACATTGATTCTTTTGTTTACTTTTGTACAGGTGATGGAGGAAGTATTTCACAGTTGTTTAACACCTTATCTCAGAGATGTTTTCAATAACTCTGTCTCTCCTCCCTCCTGACTTAAACATACCACAACGACGACTAGAATTCCCCTCATTTTCCCTCCCTCGACTTATGCCTATCCTGGAAAGTACGCAGACCTAGCTACATGGGCTCTAAAGAAAACATCTCAAGTATCACAAGCAGCAGTAGTAGTAACATCTGGTCTCATATCCTCTGCTTCTTGCTCGGCTACATTGTTAGAAGATGATGGGAGAACACAAGAAATAAAGTATAACCAGGGTCTTGTCTAGCAGAGGAGAGTTTGATGACATCTGACAGGATAGTAGCCATTCTTCAATCCTCAGCTTGGGCTAAGATGCTGCTCTTGAATTCCAGTTGATACAGACTCGATTCAAAAACCTCACAATGAAGATGGACCTCCTACAAAGGAGACCTCGAGTCAATGGTACCACTCCCACAAGAAGAACAATGCGACTATGAAAGTCTTTGTGATAAATGGTCAGTATAAGTTTGATGTTGGGTGCCTTATTTTCCATACACACTCATATTGTGCATCCAATGAAGGAAGTAAGTCTGCCAATCCCTACCTTGGACTGGACCAAAGAGAGTAGACAAAGGAGGACAGGATGACATCATGTTAGTTATGTTCCTATAGAAAACGTCCTCGTAGCAAGGATCCTTCTTTCTGATGATTCTTCTATGTCTTCTGTGTTTTCATCTCTCTCCTCTCTCTGTCTTCTCTTGCTAGAAGACAGCTTCCAGCATTAATAAGTGTTGTTAAGACAGGCCAGTCAATTGTGGCAACTTGGCCTGGTAATATGGGATGATGACACTTGCTACATGAGACGAGACCGAAACGTATTGAAGATCAAGATTTTATTATCAAACAAGACAAGTCGAATCCATTGGAATAGTCACCACCGCGAATTGGTACTCCCTGATTTCTACTACATCTCCTCGCTCTGTAGTACCTCATCCAATATTCCAAGAACAGTCAAAAGAAGCTACCTCTTTAAGTCACCTTTCTTCTCAGCTCCTCGGGACAAAATATCTTATTGCCTCCTGACTATGTTGATTCAGAACAGTTTAGAGCAGTCAAACCAATTTTGACGAAGTTTATTCAATGGATATGTGGGATAACAATGAGGTGGAGGTAAACTGTTCAATTCATTGATAATAATCAACTGTTATCAGCTCATTTTGATTCATGCGAATTATATTCCTTCTTCAAAAATGCCGTTACCCTCTGGTGCGTAGGGCCTCTACTGGCCTTCTCCTTGCAGTGACAGCATGTGGTGTCAACCATTAAATTATAGCAGAGCTACCTATATGCCAAAAGAGGACACTCCTCACATCTTAGCGTTAATGGCCTTCATTCTGGCCATCTTCTGGGCTACGCAGCGAAGCCTCGCCTTGGCATTTGCTTATACCATTTTTCCTCAGTTAAGAACTGGGGAATGGTATCTCATGGCTCATAAAGATCGTCAATAGGGTTGGTCTGGCAAAACAGACTGTATCCCTATTTCATTTCAGCTATTTGATTCAAGGCTATTCATCTTGTTTCCACAATGTCATGTATCCATCATGTTACTTTTTTTTCAATGTCGTTTTACAGCCATTTATAACTACTTTTGGTTGTGAAGTCATCTTTATAATATACATTTTTGACGCAATTATTAATTAAGGGCGGTGTCTACTCTATTAACTAAAAAAAGTCATGGGACTAAGGTTTGTGCTTCCATGTATTGGTTTGTTACAGTTAAGTTGCCTTCTTACTCTTTTCCCTTTCTAGGAAACTACCACGTCTCCGTGAGTCCTGTAACTCTGTAATATTATATAAACAGTAGATTGTTATATATATCCTCTTTTGCTATGAGCAACTGGAATATTAGCATAGATACTCAACCTACACATAGTTTAAGTATCTATGGTATTAGTATAAACGATAGTCATTGACCCTGCATCCATATCTACCTCTAAGATCTGGCATATGAATTTGTTGTCACTTAAAGTCACACAACATTATGGTGTGGTCCTGGTGTTGTCAGCTTGTGACCAGTGGTTACTTTGCCTTCATCATACCCTGGGTAGGAAGAAAGTGCATTTTATAACTACTATTCAATGCTAGCTAAGTTAGTTAGTATACCTGCGCACAACTACAAATAAGTCTATTTTCCACAACAGTATTAATATAATATATCATGGTTAAGATCTTTTATATAAACCTACCAAGAGACAATTTATTAAAGATATCAGCTCCTGTCTATAAGCCTGAGGGTGATATCTTTTAACAAACTCATGACTTGGCAGGGTTATTTAATACACATGTAGATTGATTGAACTATGTTATATCTGGTATAACCTATTCATGAGATTAATGCTAACTTGTCAATATCTGCTCCTTAAAATAGCTCACCGCTATCCAAAGCAATATTCTTTTTTAAAGTCACAAGTTGGCAAATTTATATACATATGGACCTATTTACAATGATAGAAGTGATTAAGCTGAACATCAGGTCTATTATATAACTTGCTACTTTGTTGTTTATGAAGAAGAACAGCTATTTAAGCTATCAGGTTTTGTATTTTCAAATATTAACCTCGGAGGTTTTCATAGGTGTTACACAGAACCGAGTTGTGTGAAATCACTTTTTCACTTAGGAGTTCAGGTTAGGGTTTAGGTTAAGTACCTAGTGAAAAGGATTCAAAACGCCCTGAAAGTTTCCAGGATTTTGCAAAATCCCTATATACCAATCTTACTATAACATAAAATATTACTATAACATATATATATATTTATTTATGTTTTGTAGTTGGTACTTGTCTACTAGTCTGTATACGAGACGATGAAGAAGATGTTGAAAATATAAAGTTATCTTTTGAGCTAATTACAGTTTTTGAAAAGTGCCTATGATAGTTCACAAAATTCCTTGATCAGCTAGACCCCTATTCAATATCCGCCTTACTTTGTACTTCACTGGATATGGGGCTGTGATTCTAATGGTCAAGTGTATATTTTTTGGGAGACAGACCAGAACAAAAAGTCCAATCTGTATGAATAGTTAAAAAATACAAGGAAGGGTGTCCTGTATACTTCTTCTTGAGCTGTCTTGTTGCCACTGTGATGATATAGCATCTCCTGTATTAAAATTACCAACTTGCAGTAATTTGTTGTCGCTATCTCTGGTCTAAGTCTGAGAGGAAAAAAACGTAACATTGATAGGTGGCATCTGGACAAAGTGTCTGCGTGATACAGTTCAAGATTTAAAGACCACCAACTTCCTATAAACAACCATATTGGACCTGGTGTGGCATAAATGTAGCAGCCAGTCCCCATAACTTTTTTCCTCAGTACACACAGCACATCTTATATGCTCTAGTTAGTTAATGACAATATAAAACTAAATTATGGACTCTCCCATTTGCCACATTAGAGCCAACTGAACCAATTAATAATGGAATGTGGTACTTGCAGTTTATTTTGGTGCTTCTCCAGCTGCTGGTATGCCACCAAGTGCATTGGTAGTGAGGACATTACAGTCTCTACTGAGGGACCAGAGGTATTCAAACACATTGCTAGTCTTATCAGAAATTATAAACTATCAAGTAAAACTTAGACTTTGATAATCACTTTAATGCTTCATTTGTTTTAATACACTAACTTTACATGTGTCCTTATGCTATAACTTATTGAATACACACTGCCAACTGTTTAACTGTCAAACATTATTAATTACAGACTCCAATTTATTAACAGGAAGTGCTATTAGGAGTAATTTGGTACTTTATAATTAAAACTGGAACAACAAAAGACAAAGTATTAAAAAGAAAGGTCAAAGTTAACATGAACAGACTTTAGTTAGTAGCATTGTATTAAATATACATTTGATGTAAGTATCAACTTACCAGAAGTATCTTCATGTCATTGCTATGATGGTCGAGTTTATAAAGATTCAGACCGAAACTTGTCCGGCCCTTGTTTTTGAAGCATTTACTAATCAAGGTATTGCTGATAAGTGGCGCTGGAAATTGGTGGGAAAATTACAAAGCAAAGTACTTGATCCTAATCAAATAAAGAACATAAGGGAGATAATGCTACAGCTATTCGATTAATGATCTCAAAATGTACCAATCTCAAATGGTTTCATCTCATTGGAGCAGTAAGAAAAGTTGTGGTAAAGACCAAAGCTGATGTGATTACAAAATTCTAGCCAGTCCTCATAGTGTCCAAATGTTGATCTTAAGGATTTACTAACAGCTTCTTTGAATTGATTTTTAAAAATGTCTTTTTTCTTATGAATACATATTAGAAAAAAAACAGTTATCAATACTTTAATTTTTACTTTACTAAATATGATAGTTTCATTTTAATGATTCAAGTGTGTATTTGGTCTAAATTAAAAATGAAAAGTGTAATTATAATTGAACCTGGAAATAATGGATGCGATTTTTATAAAAACTTAAGTTACAATCTAGTTCAGACTGTAGTGCAGTCGGTTGAGTTAGAAGATGCATATGTACCCGTTGGGGAAAGGAATTCTAATAACTACAGTATACTGGTTTACTGTTATTAATACATTAGACAACCCTATAGCTACTAAATAATTTTGAGTGTGTGGGTAATCAAGTAAACACTAATGAAGTACAAAGTACTTGCATATTGATTTCCAATTAGAGCACGATTAAGCTTATCATGTGTGGTTCAAAATGTGAATGGGTGTGTTTCCTGTTGACAATTCACAGCTGACAACTTAAAATGGCGGATAAGCGTAAATATAATTGTAATTACCTTGTCTTGTATATTCCAAATTCTTATGCATAGGAATTGACAATCACCTGACCTACTTAAGTTTTATTGACAAAAATATACGGCTTCTTTGGGTATAAATTTAATAGTAGCATTTTTACAACAGTACTAACCGTGTCCCTTTGTTTGTTAAAATAAATGGATTAATATCAGATGATCTATTTTATAATTTTCAATAGCTGAGATTAAAGAAGGGTTTAGTTGGTCAGAGCCAGAGCACAAATGTTAAAGAAGAATGTGAAAAACAAAAAAAACAGAAGCCGCTCTGGCATTGGACTCATCGTAGCTGCTGAGGACAGACCAGACCAAAGTGAAAATGATGCTGGAACAATGATAGGAACTTTTGAAGATCTTGGATTTGCTACTATCGTTGATGATACAGTAACTTGTAAAAATTTACTGGCATTTTTGTTAAAGGGTGGCAGATTTCAGCTATAGCACGTATTACAAGTTCCTTTGCCTTCTCTTGCATGGTTATGGGAATGTTGTGATTCTAAAGGTCGTGTTTACCTTATACTTGGGTGATGAGAAAGTCTACCTAGACTGGATCGTTTTTCATTTTTCAAAAAGACGATACAAACAACGTCCATGCATAATTTTTTGTGCAGTTATATGTTAAAGATAGTGATGTTAAGGAACCACTCCCACTCATAATGGCTACCAAATTATAACACCTTGTTGTTGCTGTCTCTGATCCAATAATGCAAGTATTGGTAGTGATATAATGGTGGCATATGGACTAAACATATATGTGATATATCAACAAACACGACCTTCCAATAAACAACAATATTGGATTTTAACACAACAACTACTTCAACTATGTCATCTCAATACGTAGCATCCAACAGGACTAATGTATCTCAAACGTGAGTAAAGAACATTTTGTTAATAATAATTATTTCCAATATAAGAGCGTTACGTCTTCATATGAAGGCAGTCCGAATGTTTTGGAGCACTCTCCTCAATCCATCTTTATAATACGGGGCAAGTGTACTGGACTTACAGGGGCTACAAACTGAACTGGTAAGTACTATGTGTGTAAATGGAATATAGTGATCATGCTCAAATAGTCAATAATGAAAAATAAACCTTTTTTTATAGGTAAAATAGGGTTTTTAAGAAACTCCTCGCCAAAGAATGTCAAAATGTTGCGAATGAGTTGGGTAAAGGGTTTGAGGTTGGTAGGCCCCTTCAAATTCGATGGACTTTAAAGATGTTGCCCCTTTATT
>NW_024534673.1:0-19019 GCF_016097555.1 Gigantopelta aegis
GGGTGTATCTACCAAAATTTGAAGTCCCAAGTTTTGATGTTAATATGGTTCAGTTGGAAGACATTTTTGGGACCAGTTCTGCATATCCGTTCACAACCATACACTTACCGAGATTCCAGAAACTTGTCTACCTTCAACAATCGCTGAGGATGGTCCAGCTAAACATTCCATGGAAGGGCTTTCTCAATCTGGTGAAATGCTATTCTGAGCTATTGACGGTTTGAAATCTCGATATGGACTGTTCAGGACTAATTTACCCCAGACCCATGTGCGTTGATATTAGAAGCCCCTCATTGAAGAATGGTGATGGTAAGGAAAACTGTAAGGTATAAATTTTTCGTGGGGATTTTAATTTCGCTGTATTCATGGTTGTTGTTTTTATCATGAAATTTAACTTTTATTCCACCCACGCGTAATATGCAAAGGGATTCACTTCTTTCTCTTTTACACTGTCTGAAGTACTTCTCCGTCAACTACCTCTCAGATTTTCTTGTATATATGGTACCCTCTCACCATGGATTTATAGGAATAGGTAGCCATATTTCGCGAAATCACGCTTGTGATCACAACACATGCCTGATACCACACCCATTATTAATACTTCACACCCACTAAACACGAAAATTAATACCCACGAAATTTAAATAATAAAGCAAAATTTAAAAAACACGAAAATTTAAACCCTCGAAATTTGTACCCTTACGGTATGCAAACTGCATGATAGTGTGCAACAACATATTCGAGCACTAAAGGCAATGTACTGTGAGCCTTCCGCCCCATTCATCACTTCTGTTGTTGAACTCAAGTTGAACACATGACTATGTTTGAATGGCAGAAGCATAGTCAAGACGCTACCAGTGTGCTACACTACAAGGTTCTATTAGACTTCATGAATCTTCGTACAAAAGCGTCGAAAACTTCTAGTTCAGAGAACAGGAAACCATCAAAGGATGAGGTCATAAAAAATTTCCAATCCAGTAAGCAAGTAACTTCATTCACTACCAACACTGACAACTTTGAGATCCAAGTGTGTGTACTGTGAACCAGAAAGACATCTCTTATTTAATTGTA
Organism: Gigantopelta aegis; assembly: GCF_016097555.1. Lineage (NCBI taxonomy): Eukaryota > Metazoa > Mollusca > Gastropoda > Neomphalida > Peltospiridae > Gigantopelta > Gigantopelta aegis. Next base: position 1,072 of record NW_024534673.1, read on the forward strand.
ACAAGTTCAAGGAGTTGCCTATGACAGGAAGTTATCTATCCTAAAAACTCACAAGCTATGTCATAACTGTCTGCGAGCTGGTCACTACGCTCGACAGTTGTAAATCTATTCGTCATTTGCCGGAAGTGTCATGGTCAGCATCCCACTCTATTACACTTGAACAATTACTAACACACGCTCCAGGCAAGAACTGCTAAGTCAAGTCACCACTCATGCAACCATGGGGTCCAAGTCTTAATCGCTGTTGATGACCTGTCGTGTACTGGTCATTCCCTGGTGGCTCATGTGTTGTCGCTTGAGCATTATTTGATTCAGGATCATCTCATCGTTCATTTCTGATCGATTGTCTCAAAGCTTGTACCTTCCTCGGGTCTCATCATAAAACAAAGATCATAAGTGTTGGTGGATTCACTCACAACTCACCCATGAAGTGCTTTAAAACCAGTTTTCAAGTCTCTCATATTCAATCACCTAACAAAAAGATTAAATATTACGGCAGTAGTTGTTCCAAAGTAACGTGTGATATTCCTCATTTTATCACATTCCATTCGATAGTTCTTGGGATCATTTATCAGACCTTGAACTAGCTGACCCTGAATTTGGGAACCAGGGCGAATCGATATGTTCTTGGGTGTTAACATGTTCGTTGAAGTACTGTTGCATGACCAGTGGGTCAGTCACTTAATTCTCCCGTAGCTATTGCAACTATACTTAGTTGGATTTATCACTGGTGCAAACCAACACCCAAAACACAGAAGTAGTGTCGTGTCATACCATAGCCACATCAGATGACATCCTGAAGAGATTTTGGGAAGTTGAAGAACCTTCCAATCAACAGACTTAGTTTGCTTGCCAAAGAAAGAATGCATGATAGTTGATCATTTTGAAACTCAGTACAGTCGTTCCTCGAGTGGACGATTTGTCATTCCATTGCCATGAAGAGTAAATGCATCCACTATTGGAGAGTCCAGATCCCAAGCAATACGAAGGTTTGTGTACCTTGAAAGATTGTTGTCATCAAAGGGACTATCTGGTCAGTTCAATGATGTAATACGTGAGTACTTCGATATGGGTCACGCTGAACCTGTTCCTGAAAGTGACTTTAAAAAAATCACCATATCACCTCCCAATCCAGATTGTACAAAGGGATTCAAGTACAACCACCAAGATCAGAGCGGTGTTTGACACATCTGCTAAATCATCAAACGGGGTCTCCCTTAATGACACGTTACTTGTTGGCCCAACGGTGCATTCTCCACTAATTGATGTTTTGCTCAGGTTTCATTCTCATAGAATTGCTTTGACAACAGATGTCAGCCAAATGTATCGTGCTGTACAGCTAACAGAGTCTGATCGTGACTACCACAGGTTTGTGTGGCAAAGCCATCCCAACGAGCCTATCCGAGAATACCGTATGACTCAGGTAATGTTTGGAGTGTCTGCCTTTACATTTGCAGCTAATATGGCTGTAAGACAGAACGCAATCGATCATGCTTCTGAGTTTCCATTGGCTGTTGAAGCTGTATTCAATTCATTCTATGTAGATGACGGTTTGATCATGCTGGCTCCAAAGATGAAGTCATTATACTTCAGAAGCAGTGACAAGATCTATTTGCCAATGAGGATTTCTATTGAGAAAGTGGAATTCCAACATTGCTTCAGTCATTGAGAGTCTGTCTCCTGAACTGAGAGACTCACGAAGTGTCCTCTCCAGCACAAAGTACAAGGTTACACTATGACACTGGGTGTTGATGGCATTCTCAGCTGGATCAATTTCGATTGACAATAAACAAGCTACCTCAGTGTGATAAACTCACAAAGCAAGGACTGGTCTCTGATATTGCGAAAACCTTTGACATACTAGGATGGTTTTTCACCTGCCATTGTAAAAGCAAAGATCTTATTGCAGTGAGTGTGGGTAGCAGGACTTGACTGGGATGAAGATGCACCCTAGGGACATTGTTGAAGAATGGTGCATTGGAGGACAGAACTTAAGCTTCTGTGCAGAAACATGTCAATCGATATTATTTTTCCCAGAGATGCTGTGATCCAAGACTTGCAGCTTCAAGGATTTTGTGATGCCTCTGAGAATGCATTTGCAAGTGTTGTCTATCTATATATGACCGACTCTAAAGGTAAAGTACATGTTTCATTGGTTCTGGCCAAGACCAAAGTTGCCCCGATCAACAATTGACGATTCCATGTCTGGAATTGTGCGGAGCACATCTACTGGCAAAGGTTCTCCATCATGTGTAAGGAGTTCATAAGATCCCATCATCATCACTATTTGTGTGGACTGATAGACAATTGTCTTTAGAGACTGGTTGAAAGGTAATCCACGACGATTCAAGCAGTTCGTCGGCAGCAGAATATTAGTCATAATGGATCTTATCCCACCTGAGAAATGGAATCATGTGAATGGGGTTGACAAACCAGCTGACTGTGCATCTTTAGGACTATTTCCAGCCGAGCTGTTAATTATAAGATGTGGTGGTCTGGGCCAGGTTGGTTGAAATTGCCTCCTGCTTAATGGCCAAAGAGAGACAGTAATAATGATCTGACGCATGAAGACAGTTCTGAAGAAATATGTCATCATTCAACTAGTGAATTGTTATCTCTGTCATCCTATTGAATTGTTATTCTCATTCCACAATCTGAAGCTAATTACAGCATAGGTGATTCGTTTCTTCAATCATTGTCGAAAGAAGAGTACCACTACAGATTGTTTTTCAATCGGGGAACTGAGACATGGCAAAAATTACTGGATCAAATATTTACAGAGTGATTGTTTTTGAAGTTGAACTAAAGAGGATAGTGAAGGGGAAACAACTTCCATGCTAGAGCAATCTTCACTCACTCAAACCTTTTAATGGCCCTAGTGGCCTCCCATGTGTAGGTGGAAGTCAGGATGATTGCAACTTCACCTATGCTCGTAGGTATCCTGTGATTCTCAGGGTAAACACCAACTCACTCGACTAATTATTTGTCACGAGCATCTCCGACTGCTTCATGCTGGACCCATGTGTTGACTGCATCACTGAATCAGAGATTCTATATCATTGGTGTTAATAGATACGTTCAACTCCATTACTCTTGGTTGTATTGTGTGTCGTAGAGAGGCAGCCAAACCACAGCTACAGAAGATGGGAAAACTGCCGCAGAAAGGATCACACCTACCTACCCCGGCAATGTGTTTGCTACTGTAGGAGTTGACTATGCTGGTCCTGTTAAGATAAAATGCAGTTCTGTATGCAAACCCACCATACTAAAGGCCTGCATTGTGTTTTCATATCAATGTCGGTTAAAGCAGTTCACATTGAAGCTGTGTCTGATTTAACAACTGAAGCATTCCTAGCTTGTCTCCGACGGTTCATGGCTCAACGTGGGAAACCAAAGGTAGTTTGGAGTGACCATGGTACTAATTCACCGGAGCAGCTCGAGAACTGAAGGAACTTACAGAGTTTCTGCAAGAGAGGAAAAATCATGAAGTTATAGCTGATTTCTGTTCTTCCCAGGCTGTTGAGTGCTCTACAAAGTGTTGTACATAGTCTGCAGCTTCTTGAATATATGTTGAAGCCAAATACACTTAAGATGGCCTTGCCAATTACATGATGAATGATTTCACTACTCCTAACTTCAATGACACTATACAATATAATGTTATGATGTCATAGTCTTTTAGCACACATACTATGAAATTATAACATTGTAGAATTGTCTGTGAATTGAGTATAAGAATAGAGCTCTGAAATCTAATGAAATCCATCATAAATCCTTAAAAACTATGGTTTTCAAGGTTATATGATTTTTAAATGTTTCAGTTACAAATCACATGAACCTAAAAACTCATTTGGAATTTGATTACTAGAAATCATGAAGATCACATAAAATTTTATTAATAACTTTAATCTAAATGTAATGGTAATATTCTTGTTAATACAATATTATATAAATATACAGAATATAGACTGAATATAGTAAATGACAAGAATATACTGTACTACTACATGTATAGTCATTGATAATGTAATATCTATGATATATAATACATACAGTATATATATTAGTATGTTCTAATATCTAGTAGTATTTACTTAGTATCTATGATATATAATACATACAGTGTACATATTAATACAGTACATATCTACTCACTAGTGTATTAATTGTTATCATATCTCTCTATATGTGATAATAGTGAATATTATAACTTGAGATATTATATTTATAAATAAATAACAAAAGAGGTTAGAAACTATTATTAAGACAGCTCTATAATAAATAAAAACTAAAATAAACAGAGTAATAGTTGTTGATGATCAGTAAAACTAATATTATGTAATGAGTCTGATTTCATTGCTTAAATTTTCATCATTTTAAACTGATGCATAATGTCGTTGCTCTAATCAAAATCTATTAAATCAAGTCAAAGTCCATAACCTCTCTGTACAGACAGCAGCCTCAGCATAGCCTACATATATTAAATGTTATATTTCACTCACATTATTTCTAGACTTACTTGACTAGATTGTATACAACAATTAAAAGGAAGATCAGTGACAAATGACTGTTACAGTCATCCATCATATCATTGTCATTGAATTTCTACTAACAAAAGGTTATTATTGGTGGAATACTTTTAAGTGTCAAAAAAGTTTACAAATAATGTATAATTAAAACTACAATTTGACAATTATGAAAAAACATTATGGACATCTGTTTTAAGAATGAATAGTAATTGCTTTAGTGTCAAATTGTCAACAGTGATGATACATTCTCTCTAAATCTATATAGAGGTTATGTCCACTATCTACTGGACCTCCCATTACTGTACTATCTGGACTACAGGTCTTGTCTTCATTAGACAATGAACTACTGGGGAGCTCAACATCAGCTTGAGATAGATCTGATACCAACTTCACAAATGTGGGATGACTAGAAGTCTCTGGATGCTTGTCATTGATGTACACATATTATAAAGTAGTACTAGTACAATATAGACACTCTTACCAACATTGTATCATCATCTTATGGATAGGTCTGGGACAACCACGAGGAGGAAGAAGACGATAACCCGAATCTACTAACTTCAAACACTAAAATGATCTCATATCGTACTCGTTATATACTTTATATTTTATCTCTTTATTGCTACAATTCTCAAATGGTTAGTGTCCTAGACTCCATATTTCATAGAGTTAGTACTACACCAAAACTCCACACATCACTTGCAGTGGAGTATTGTTTGAAATTTAAGGCCTATAGTTATACAGTTTACAATTTAACTGATACATAACATTAGTAATCTATTGACTTCAGTAGCTGTCCATTATATGGGAATTTTCTTAGCATGCCAGATATAATAGTTCTCCTTTTGTAAATCTCTGGACATATCAAAGTCCTGCAATCTGTACACAAAACAATAAATCTACTCTACTTATATTTACAACTTTATCATACCTTACAATACCCTCTTCAGTCACTAGTATAACATTCATAACTATCAAAATTAACAAAATTTTGTATGTAATAAACTCTAAAAACACTGTCCTCTTCAGGAGGTTCTGATATAGCTAATAATTAATATATATATATATAAAGAAACTAAAGCATGGCAAATATATTTTCTTTTGTTTTCACACAGGATTGTTCCAAAATAGATGTGCCAAGAAAAGGAAAATTGCTGCCCAACATGGTCCACATGTACCTCTGTTCCTGGCTCGAATACCAGCAGTTCTGGTAAAAGAAAATCTCAGTTTTATCTACACTACCACTAAACAATTATCTGAACCTCCATACATTCCATTGAAGTGTTTCACATCACAGCCAATCACAGCCACTAGAGCGTTCCCATTAACCACCACACCTACTGCTAATCCTGTCTTATCTTTGTTTGATCAAACTTTTCTATTAACCAAACTACAGTTCACCTCCTATCCAAGATACAACCAATTAACTAATTTACTTATTAATAATATTAGAATTCAAATTATTTTTTGGCTTATTGTTGATTACGAAGTTAAAAAGCACAACATATTAAGACAATATATACAATATTTTGATTTTATTATATTTTGTATTATACTATCTTCTCAGATTTTTTGCATATTTTAACACAACATTAATTTCTCTTTCCATTTCTCAGAAGCTTCTCTCTTTGCTTCTGGAACAAAATGATTCTTTACTTCACCCAACACATGTTGAGTTGTTTCTGAAGCGAAGATGATAGGATGCACAATGTTACCTGGTAAATGACCCTGGACTCCACCCACAGGTCCCCAAACGATATGTCCACCTGATATTGTTGTACTGGTAACCACAACAAATCTACACCTGAACTGAGAGAAAAGAGAGAGAGAAGATGACAGAGTTCATCATATTATTTTCTCATACATAATTGGGTGACATGATACAAGGGACCAACTCCTTGAAGTATGCGTGGCAACTCATAACTTTTAATATCCTCTAACCACTCCTGATCCAGTAATTGGTTCAATCCTAATATCCTGAGGCAAAGAACAAAATGAGTACCGTCATCATTAGCTATTGTTAATATTGTACATACAATAATAGCTAATAACTTACCCTTGTTTATATGTAATAGCTTTCAATGTAATCTCAGAGTTATCCAAGTGACTTAATCCTAGGAGTATCCCTGCTAGAGTGCCCTATCATGTGAAGATCACATGACATATGTTAAATTGATGCATAAAACTAACCACTTGTTCAGAGTATAATCTCTTAGCTTCATTGTCTATGTGTATTAGTACATCAAGATAGAAGACAAATGATTTGATGAAAATAACTGCTGGAGTATTAACTTGATCTTTTTGTGAGCTTTGGGTTGTAACAGTGACATGATGTAATTGATTGATGTTCTAATTTTGTTGCTCTGTTTGTTAGAAATTAATATTAAGATAATATGATGTGTATAATTTTTACTTACCTTCTTGTTTGGAAGAGGATTGAGAGGATAGTATTAGTTGTTGAAAGAATTCATAGAAAGAAAAAAGTGTCCTATGACAGAAAGAGAGATTAGAGAGAATGATTACAGATAATGATTACAGCACATGACATAGTTAATTTATAATGATATTATAGTCATTGATTTATAGCATATAACATTTGATTTTTTATAATCACATACATAGTTAATTTCTATTGCTAGTGGCTAAGGACTATTCTGACCAAATGAATCACTCTAAAAGGGGATACTCTGAATAAATAAAACTACATACAGTCACGTTTAATCCCATGCTAACATCAAGATAGTACTATTAACTTCCATATTGAAGACACCTCTATGACTAGGACAGTTTCTAAAGATATAAACTGTCCACTATAGATATAATCCTTACAACTCATTGTATAGACTCTAGTATTGTATTTTGGTATTACATGATGGTTTTGTAGCAATGAAGACCAATCTACAAATTATATTATATATTAGTAGGTGACTTTCTTCTCAACTTTCCAGTCAGTATGGCTCTCAAAGGTGTCAATTTTTTTAATAAAATATTTCGTTTTTTATGATTGTATGATGTACATAGTTGAGTAAAGTACTAAATATATTAAAATTCACACCATTGAACAGAAAATAACATTACCATATACAGGTACACATACATGTACAACATGTATTATGAGAGATAGATAATTGAATGAAATATATATATATATATATATATATATATATATATATATATATATATATATAAACCTTGTGGTATAGAGATACCATATGAGAGTTAGTGTCTTCTACTGTCTCAGGTTGAGTTAACAAAACCTTGAGAGAAAACTAAGTGAGAAAATGGACAATGATTGTTATTTCATAATTCAATTAATATCTAGCCATATAGAAGAAGAGTTAATACTACACAAATTCATTATGTGTAAAACTACACATTTTGTTATATAATACTCTTCTTAATTTTGTCTTACTATATAAATGCTGGTATTGTTTCACAAAAAATGAACAAGAATAAAATTACCAAGTCATACTCATTACAGAAAGTTAAACTAAATCAAAAATGAAATTGCTTTAGTACTAACTGACCTAGCATATGGTATTACTACTAGTCAATATTAAATGTTTAATCAAAGAATAAAACATATTTTATAGCTACAGAGATCTAGTTGACATACCATCACACAGACTAGGAGGTTCATCTAGTTGAATAACTATCACACAGACTTGTAAAAGCAAAACATCTCCCATTATCTTGACACATAGGACTTCTACAATTTGAAGGACCACATATTACTCTTGGACTTACTCTTACTACTGGTAAACAAGACAGTTTACAATTTTATACATAGTGTCTTTAACATACTACAATAGTGATATCAATGACTATGAATTATTTCATGTTATAATCATAACTTACATTGATTGGTTTGTTTTAATTGGGACATATAACAGCAGCATCATTGCTGTCCCATCCTTTCTGCATACACCCACGTAATGACTATCATACATATTTCAACTGCTCCAGTATTATCGTTAGGACCATTCACTAGTCGAACATCTCCCACTGAACAGGAGTGGCTGTTGAACTAATAGAATACAAAGGTTGACAGTAACCATAATGGTGTTATAAATCTTCCACATGGCATATTTACTAAATTGTTTAGTATTTTATGATATAACATTTAATAAAACATGTTATAGTAGTACAATGAAAGGTAGTCTTGGTAATTACAATATTGTCATTTATGTAATACAATAAGGTGCTATATCTTTAAAGGACATATTAACACCAAACACCCCTTAGTAAACTGGGAATGAGAGATGATCACTTGAAAAGTAGTTCAATTAGTACATTTACAATAGGTTAGGATTATCTATCTGTCTACATCATTATCCATCCATCATTTCTACTTTTCTCAAACAATACCTGGTTACATGTTAAGGACACAGGTTCACCAGAATTTAATGTTCTCTGGAGTCCATAGAATGTTGTAATATTACAGGATTACCTTGAATTGAAATTGAACACATTGCCCAAATCTAAATTCGATTTATATTTAATGGTACATCTTCTCCTGTTGTATCAGCTGTAATAATTAGTTCTCTTGAAAACTTCAACGTAAGAATGCTATTAGCAGAAACAACTGTTGTGCCTCTCATAACTCCTCCTATGACAATATCAGCAGGAAACTGGAAATTAACGAGAAATATTTCAAGGGATGCTCATAACTTTTCACTTACTAAAAAACCTCAAACTTTTACAGTTTATCTACTCAGTAAATGGTTCCAGAAACACTCACCATTAACTGATCTCATTAAAGACATTATTGCTTGTAGCAACATCACTATTTTAGTGCCATTCCAAGCCATGGCGAGTTAATCTACAAACTTACAAATGTGAACTGTATATATCTTATGACTCTTTCCCTGTAAAGAACACTTCTTTGATATTGACAGTTTAAAATAGCTATCAGAGTTCAAGAAAAAACAATGGAATATAAACAGAAGTTGTTAGTATATAACACTCAAATTATCATTAATTTTGTTGTCACATGGTCATCCTATTAGTAGTAGTAGCAATACAAAAATGGCGGTCAGACCACGTTGTCAGTGCAATGGTTCAAATGCTAAGTGCCTCCGCTGTTTCTTGTGTCAGTTCAAAGAGCCCCTGCTCTTCCTACCATCCCAGTCGATCAGGAAGATGTCGCAACATCATGAGTACCCATGTCTCTTCCAACCAGGATCTCCATCCTCAACCGTAACTCTCTCCGCCACGTGCCCTCCGCAAGTCCTGATCCAGTTTCTCCCTCACCAAAATCAACAACCAATGGATGGTCCTCTCCTATCATCCTTGTTTAGCCTCCCTTCTCTCCTTTTAATCTCCTGTGTCCGTGTTTTCACGCTCAGCACATTCCTAAAGGTGCCCGTGACACGTGGTCAGGTCTGGTCACCACTGAATCGAATTCCAACTCTTGGTGCATGTTTATGATGCTGGCTAGATGGATTTTAATCAACCCTTCTGGTAGACACTTTTCCTGGGAAGAGACTCTAAGAATTGTCAAGGACTGAGCAAAGCACTGGTCTGAGGATGACTTTACAGGTCTTTGGGCGAAGTCATTGCTGAAGAGTCCAAGGCCAACCATAAACTAAGGAAGATCAATTTTTCTACCAACTCACTGAGATCCAATAATGTGCGTTGAGCCCTTTGGGCAGTTCAGGATGGCCAATTCAGTAAAGCCATTCAAGCTCTTTCCTCCAACGGGTTGGCTAAGACTACCATTGAATTAAGAGATAAACTCCTATGAAGCACACACATCCACCTCAGCTGCCAGATGGGACACCTCCCACCCTGCTCAGATTAGTGACACCATTTGCTGAATTGTCTTAAATCTTTTCCTTCAAGGTCTGCTCTGGGTCCTACAGGCTTCAGAGCTAATCATCTAAAGGAGGCAATCCTCTGCCAAACCCCTCCAGAGCATCCTCAGCCCTGCAGTCTATTTCCAAGATTGTCAACTTGCTGTGCTCAGGACAAGCCCCACCTGACCTCATGCCTACTTGCATCTCAGAAGAAAAAATGAGGCCACTGTCCTATAGATGTAGGGGAAGTTTCTATACCAGTTGGTCTCCAAGTGCCTCTAGAAAACAGTACACCATGAAGCAGCTAATATCCTCCCACCTCTTCAAGTGGGTGTCTGCATCCCAGTTGGGGCTGAGGCTGCCGTACACAGTGTCAGCAGCATCCCAAAATGATCACCACATTCTCCCTGTCATAAATGGACCCTCCTCCTAGACTTCTCAAACACTTTCAACTCCATTGATCGCAGAGAGATGTTTAAGGAAATGAGACCTTGTATCCCTAGTCTATCAACCTGGATAGAGTTTTGCTATAGTTGTCAATCTCTCCTCCACTTCGGTGATCACACCATCAATAGCATTTGTGGAGTCCAACAGGTGACCCTCTGGGCCCTTTAGGTTTTGCTTTGACCCTCCACCCCATCATTGAAAAAGTTAAAAGTGAGGTTCCACGGTCTACTGGCAAACTCCTGGTACCTGGATGAGGGTACTCTTTGTGGTTCACCTGATGATGTTAACTTGGCTCTATCTATCATCGCCCCCACTTGGGGCCTCTCCTTGAATCCTAGCAAATCATTATTCTTCATCCCCAAAGCCCCACCTCACAAACCCACTCCCAACTGATATTCCCACCACCAGCGAAGGCTTTGTCTTACTGGGCTCTCCTATAGGCCCCCCCTCCTTCTGTAATTCCTTTGTGCTAAGGAGAGTGACAAAACTAAAACACACTCTTTCTTTCTTACATGACCTACAGGACTCGCAAATGGAAACAACACTCCTTAAGTCCAGTCTTGCCTTCCCAAAACATTCCTCTCCCTCAGAACTTGCCCTCCCTCCTATATCAGAGACGCCACTACCTCCTTCGACACTGTATATTCGATTCCTTCTCTAATCTGGTGGGTGGCCCTCTACCCACCAGATTGGTCTTGGACCAAAGCTTTTCTCCCCACCTCTCTAGGTTGCCTCAGCATCCGTAGGGCCTCTCTACACTCCCCCACTGCCTATATTTGCTCAATCTCCTCCTCCTAGCTTCTGGTGTCGAAGATCCTGGATATTACCCTAATCACTCTTCTCAGCTTACAAAAGCTTTTTGCGAGTTTTTGTTCTCATCTTGGCACCTGGAATGGTCTTCACCTGATGCTATTCACTTCCTTTCTCCAGCAACGCCATCTTTCCAGAGCCATTATTCACCTTTGACTCCCTCCTCTCAAATGCTCCTTCCTCTCGTCTGATAGCTCTTGCCCTGTCCTCTGCTATCCCCCATGCAGGAGATTGGCTCAATGTAATACCCTTCCCTTGCCTTAGGTCTCCACCTCCATGATCAAGAGTTCATCGGTGGTTCCAGTACTAGCTTGGTCTCAAATGTTCTCTGTTGGTTTAACCCTGTCCTTCTGTGATCATCCTGTGATCCTTACGGTGATTATCAGATTGAATGTGGCGACAATAAAGACCATATACAACAACATGACTCTATCAGGGATGGCCCTCTTCTGCTCAGCCCAGTCTGCAGCTCTTTGCCCAAGGAAAGAGATGCCATCACTGATACCAGGCTCTAAAAGTCACCCTGCTGGACATCTACCTCCCCGTTGGACCCATGGTAAACCTGCTGACCTGGCCCCCTCTCCAGAAACCTACTCTGGAGAACTCCTACATGTGCCTGAGAGTGTTGCTGACCTGGATCCTCTCCAGAAACTTACTTTGGAGAGCTCCTACATGTCCCAATGCCACGCCTTCTCTGTTGGGGAGGAACGTAAAACATTCTGCTCACACAGACACTTGCCGAGAGGTTGGGGTTTTTTTTGTCCCACTTTTGGTAGAGACTATAGGTGGTTGGAGTGAGAAGGCATCCAACACAATTACTTCAATTGGCCGCTTCATAGATCAATGCCTAGGTTCCAACTCCGAAGAGACCATGCGTCACCTCTTCCAACGCCTATTGATCTCTTTATGGAAGGGTAATTCTGCCATGTGGCTCGCTCGTTCCCCACCCCCTCTTCTTCTGTTGATGGTATCATATAACAATAATAATAATAATAATAATTATTATTATTATTATTATTATAGTTTTAGTGAAAGAAAGTGAAGCTGACTGTTGAACCGTTCACTGTATATTGTACTCTGTAAAGTTCATCTGCTTCAGTAAATGTTCCAGAACACTCACCATTAACTTGATCTCATTAAAAGACATAATTGCTAGTAGCACGGAAAATTTATATTTGCACTGAATATTCTGTTGTACCAATATAGTGGAGGATGCTATAAAATATCTACAAGATGAACATCATCATCCTTTAAAAGTTAACAAATCAGAATCAGTTGAATCTTACACTAAATAGGTATTTTTGACGACTGTCATATTGGTTAAGGATCAGCTTATGTCTCTATACTATTAGTAATTGCAACTGTTATTCTGTATAGATCAGGAACCCTGAGAATCACCATCTGAAAGAGTTGGATTGGTTATACTTGTAAACATTTTGGCTCATTCAGGTGTAAATCAAATGTTTCCACCCACATAAAAATGTCCTACCTAGTGGATGTCCCTTTGAGATCCAGTTTAATTATGATTGGCAAGATACATAGGTGTCACAAAAGTCATAATCATCCAATTAGTGCTCACATTGCAGGGCTAACCTCCACATATTTCAATACTTCCACCTCAGTATTCTCACTTGAAGTAGCCACATTTCTGATATTCACTGCAGTTGTACTTCTTGGTCCATCGTTCTCTAATAAGTTTAGCTACGAAGATATCTTTTTGTTGTTGCAGTAATAAATGAATTAAATGATGACAAGGAAGCTTCATTGCAAGCTTCATTGCAAAGAAAAAGGACCATGTGCAAGAAGACATCAATTGGAGGTATTACACAAACTGTTGTACCACAAACCTTAAAGTTATCATCAACTTTGATAATTTGGTAAGATCTGCTTGAAGCTCTTTTGTACTCTTTAGCTATTTTATGTGCTGCAAAGGATGTACAGTGCTTGAAAAAAGGCTGCAATATGCCAGAGTGCTCAGAAGTATTAGTGATGTGTACATTCTTTCAAGAGAAGCAAAAGCTCTTAAATAGAGCTTTAATACTCGATGATGAGCTTCAATCCTGTTGGTTGTAGAGTTGAATATCATGAAAAGATCTTTCTGCTCATAAGTATACTAACTTTGTCTACAGGATAACCAGTTCTTGGACATGTACTCATGAAATTGAGGCAATTAATATTCTAAAATTTCATTGTCTAATTCAGTTCCTGTGCTGAATGTGAATAAACTGCCTTTTAGTAAGCTTCATTAGCTCTTCCTTTTGGTCTTGACTACAAGAGTAGATAATAATATCTTGTACAGATGTACTTCAACATGTAAAATTGGCAGAGTAGATTAACTGTATGTGGTAATTCATCATTTATAGAAAAACATTTTGTCATATCTTTGTCTGTCAGAGTGACTTTGATGTCTCCCCCGCTGGATTATATTTTTTAAATATCTGAAGAAAGTTTTACAAGTGAGACTTAGGTTTCTTGAGCAACAAAACAATAGGCTACAATGCATGAATTACCACACCCATAGAGGGCCATACCAGCATTATTGATCTTGGTATGTGCCATCTAAGATAATCAGTTCAGGAAACTTCCTGAAATATTGTCAGACTCATTAGACTCATTGAGATGTAAAACTTCCTTTTCATGTTGTGAATATCCTGGTTAGTCACAAACTTCCTGTCTTTCTTTTCAAAGTAATTACGAACAAGGGTAGTGTTACCTCCAATATCCAAAAGTGTCAATGGCTTTTTGACATTCATTAGGGTCCAAGTGACAATTAACAGAGAATATTTGGCAAAGACTAGAAAGTTGTCTAGACATCAAAAGTATCAACAATTGATGCTTCTATGCAAAGAACTCAGTGATATATCCGTGACTTGCCTATTCAAGACTATCAAATGATGGTGCAATTCATCCAAGGTGCTAATTATACAGTTTGTAATGGCAAGTCTACAGTTGTGAAGGAGCTCTCTGAGATGTTAATAGTGAAATGAAAGATGGCAAGAAAGATCCTAGATGCACCTTGTCACAAGATGTTATTGTAGATGACATGAATGTAATCCACTTCAACCACTCAGTGATTAGTATCAACAAGACCAGCTCCCTAGTGAATCAGATGAAAACTCACCATCTCAGCAAGACCAGTCCTTTTGTGACAACTTAGACAGCAACCATCCATCATCTTCACTAGAGCACATATTTAGTCATATGGAATCTCTTTCTCATCCAAATTTTGAAGTATTAAAAAATGTCCATATACAGAAGGCACCAAAGAAATGTGGGATACCGTCACAGAAGAGGGCATGTTTATCTTTTTGCAAATTCTAGTCATACCAAGAAAAAGAAGAGAATAGAGAAGTAAAAAGAACTCCCCCCCCAAAGAGTGTTAACTCTCTTTCTGAGGATGAAAAAGTCAAGGTCAGTAGATGCATACATAATTATACATATTATTGTGATTTTTGGAGTATTATCTATCATGCTTCTTTGATTTGTTGATCCTGAGGTAGCTATAAGAGCTATTGATGGTGTGTTGATTGGTGAGACAAGTGTTGAAGTGGATCCAGTAAACTTGTGTAGTGGCGTAGTTTGATGAGAATATTAATCTAGAAGCTGTACATCATTTTTTCAGATGATCCATGGGAAGCTGTTCTTAGTGCAGGTACTATTACACACATTAATATAACATTATTACAATGGTTTGTTTTTTTGTAGTTAATGTGAAAAATAGTTTGATTTATTTGTGTGTTTTAAGTGTAAGAAACGTGATGATAGCTGGGAAGGTACCCATGAATGATGATCTACTATGATTGCTGTCTTGAGTGGTTTCACTGGTATGTTAAAGACTATATATAAGCACATTAAAACATGGTTGGTCTTTGGATAAGCAAATTATCATTAAAACTTTCTATGTGATTACAGGTTCTATGCTGGTGTTACAAATCAACCAACACAGAAATGAATGGTTTTGTCAGTCCTATTCTGACAGCACAATTTTATTCATGTTATCATATTTTAACATAATTCAGTATGTATGTGGTACTTTTAAATACTTTATTTACACAGCATCTAAAACAATAGAAATCACTGATTTTTAAAATAAGCATTAATTTTGCTGCAAATAATGAATTTAAGACAAATACTGACCCGAAATTCTGTACAAATAATGAATTTAAGACATGATGACAAATTCAGTGCAATAACGCATTTAGGACAAATTTTGACCGAAATTTCGGTGCCAGTCCTAGTAGCAACATCACAGTACAAACATAAGAATCACGTATAAATATAAAATACAGCAAGGCGCAGTCATATTAATCTGTTTCGCTTAAGAGAAGAAAAGGAAAGCATGGTGATCACAATTGCGACACTGAAAAACTATAATTCTAACTTTAATTTGATTTACCTTTTAAAAATCATGGAAAACAAAGTCAGATTGCAAGAAGAAAGTGCTGCCCAATTGTCTATGAAGAAAAGTAGGAGAGGTATGACCTTGTTAGTTTTTGGGTGTAATCCTTAGGCCAAGGGAGGAGCTGGCTCGTCTGTTATTTTTTCCACTTAATGATTTTAATGTTGCTTTATTAGGAGTGAAAAGAAAAGCTGAGGAGGAACCAGATATAGACAACAAAACTGAACAGAAAAAAAGGGTCAGGATATTCTATACAAAGGAACAATTACTTACTTTAGAGTCACTACTTCGTCAAAACAACTTCCCTGATGTGTTAGAAAGAGAAAAAGTTGCTGTTAAGCTACACCAAAAACTCAAAGAAAAGATTGTTCCATATAACCAGTATAGTGCTGCTAAAGTTTTTTCCTCTAAAAATCTCATTCTCACGATGACCTACACTACCACTAACAATTTCCTGCAACTTGATTGTTTTAGTCTTTGAAGGTTAGTTAGAGCAGTGTGCAGTGCACCAGACATGCCAACATAATGGTTTTCACATACACATCTTATCCCAGACTTGTCCATAGGCCCACTTCTTTGTACCAGAGTTAGGATTTTCACCATCAGTGGTAATGCCAGTTAAATATATTGGAAGCTTTTGTCTCAAAATCAAATCCAATTTCATCAAACACCATTTTTTCACTGCTTCCAACATTCCCTTTGAACTACATGGTTGTGTAGATGTAGAATGTATTGAAGAAAATAACCAATGCTGACAACTTGATTGTTTAGCTCACTAACCACTATTGTCTACTGAGTACGAACGCTACCAGAGTTAAAACCATGGTTATTATCTACTTGGATATGCATCAACATTTCCATGCTACTTTACACAAATTGCAATAGAACTTTCCAACGGCAACTTTTGCAAAAGTTTTTGCTACCAGCTTCAGCAAGTAATAGCAATACATTATTACGAAGGTAGGGATTTCACATATTACATATCTGCCACCTTAGGTTGATATGGTTCAAATTTATCACCTTTAGGCTTTTCATTGACTTGATTAGCAAAACAAGTAGTATGGAACCTTGAAGGCAAGACCAGGCAGATAATATGCCCACCTTTGCATCATACATACATCCAGCACTATTTCATTCATGTGTTGAAGGAGTTGTTTATCAATTTAGTAATACACTCAGCCATGGGTGGAGAACTTCATTATTGGCTTCAGAAAGGTCCTTATTGTGTTTTGCTTCAAGACATACTAATGGGCAGGACTAATATGATGTAAAATTACAAATTTTGCTTGATAGCGGGTACCATCAGTGGTTGCAATTGGAGGCAATGCTTCTTACCAGAACTGCTAATGGATACGCCGCTTTTGCAATTCCAAACAAATCTTACAGTGACATAAGAACTTTGAACCTCTTTTAAAGTCTATGTGCCAATGTTTTGTAAGTGACTTGGCTTGAGAAAGCTGACATCCATGATATGAATTGATATCAACCTTGCCCCATCAGTACTAGTCACAGTACTACCAGTACTATCAGTAACCAATGCCATTAGGGTTCTGCGGCCTCCTCGCAATCACTGCTACTCTCAGACTCAAATCAAATTCAATACTATTACTAGTATCACCTTCATGACTTACATCAACATCATCTAGATTGTCACACAGTTGTACATGTGATAAAATAGTTTCCAGAAACAGTATCTGTGGGCTCAGAATGATGCTCCGTTGTCCCTTCATTTTCCTTTAAAGGCAAGGGATGTGGCCTTTTTGCCTTTTGTTTCTTAGTAGAATGAAAATTTTAGCCCATTGAGGATCATTTTAGTTTGCACACATGGCAAATGGACAGCTGCCTACTGTTATAACGTATGAATATGTTTTACATATTATAATAAATGGCATTAGTCATTGTACATGCATTGTGAAACTATAGCCAACATGGGCAACACCTTAATTATTTAGATTAATCGCACCT
>NW_024534674.1:0-19307 GCF_016097555.1 Gigantopelta aegis
GCCTAGTTGGATGTGGGACCTATATCACTACCATAGTAGTATGTTTTGACTGATTCCTTTTGTAATAACTGCTTAACTAATCCAGTACTAATCTAGATAAATGTATTAGTATACACATCAATTATACTATGATCATTATGAGGTCATTATGATGAGGTCATTATGTCACTCCAATCAGTAGAAATACTACAGGCTATATTAGTATTATGTGTGTATTATGTTATAAAAGTGAAAGAATGTTTGACATACTCTAGTGTTATTAGTAGAGTAATGAAAGAGAAGATAGAACAACTT
Source organism: Gigantopelta aegis (assembly GCF_016097555.1). Classification (NCBI taxonomy): domain Eukaryota; kingdom Metazoa; phylum Mollusca; class Gastropoda; order Neomphalida; family Peltospiridae; genus Gigantopelta; species Gigantopelta aegis. The sequence continues at coordinate 295 of NW_024534674.1, forward strand.
TTAGTTACTAACAGTCTGCATTATTGAAAAACTGCATGATTTCATAATAAGTTATAGTTAAATAATACATACTAATCAAACAGGCAATGAATATCATAAATGTGGAAAAATTACTGACAAATGACATCACAAACAAAAACTATATTATTAAACTATAATCAGCAATACAAATAATATATAGTTTATAATGAGACAACACATTCTGTCATTACTATAGTGATACACTAATAACTTTAATATAATTTATAATTAGTCATTACAATGTGATGTTTTACTAAATATTATTTAAACGTACTCTTTACAATACACACATGACTTTATGTACGTTACAATGCAGCTGCTATACTTGATGCAAAACCAAATAACCCAAAACAATAGAAACATAGGCAATAGTAATACTGAAGGGTATTGTGATACATATAATATGTAGACGAAAACCAAATTTTTTAGCTTTCAGGTATGCAATAAAATTATTCTTCACATTATCGGAAACATTCTCAAAATTGTCACAAGTAATTGTGCGTATCAGTTTTTCACGGTACTTAGTGACTTTTGCTGCTCGTATTGATGGATATATGAACAAAAATAAGCTTAGTGCTCCAAAAGGAATGAGAACTATAGTTTCACGAAATCCAAAATTATCAAATTGTTTGTCAAAGTTATTAGTGCTAGTCAAATGGATTACTTGAAAAAACAGATCAAACAGAGAGGAATGATATAAGGATAAAAGCAATCCAATGAAAAAGAAACCAGAATTGTAAAAGTTGTAAAGTTTTAACAGCGACATCTGTAAAATCTTTATCACGTTGCTTCAAGTAAAGTAAAATCTTTTTCCTCCCTTAAAGTTTGATCAAGTTTGGGACTCGCCAAGGTACTCATTAATAGCAGCTTCATTTTCACAATGAAAAAATTTTAACATGATCAAGAACTTGTAAAGATCCATGCACTTTGTTTGTATTCCATACATTATCTTCGAAAATATAAAACAGCTGACTATTGTACGAGATATGGATAAATAATGCCACCATGGCTGATTTTTCAATTTCATGTAAAGCACAGGTTTGGTTCCATTGGTGTTATCATCAATTATTGCAGGAGGGTGTTGGAAAAATTTACAGTGGCAACAGACTCCATAACTCCAATAATTAAAAGTATACACACTAGAAGCTATAATTAGAGGATAAATGTTTTTGGATCTTGTCGAGAGTTGTTGTATCATTATCTTGATTTCTTGTGAGTTTACATACAGCACAATCATTACCTTGACAAAGGTTATTGTTACTGTGAACTTCATTAGGTATATTTGGGGAGTTCATCCTCAAATGGATGAAGTGGTTTGATGTCTTCTTCCTCCTCTCTTCTCTTTTTTACAGTGTACTATAACATAAAGATAGATGAGAAACATGACAATACATGTTTAATATATTGTATTGTTTACAGTGTTGTATAATATAACAGCCACCATAGTGCAACGACAAAAATGAGATAGGATATTGAGTTGAAAGCTGATGAAAACAGGAACAGCAATCTAGTATAATTTTTAATTTCTTAAATGTTACTGCTTGTATCGGCATCTATAAGTATAAAAAGTGTGATATTTCTTTACTGATCAAACAAGAGAGCTAACCTGTCTCATTTCCATTTGAATGAAATGTTAATATGTCCCAAAAACAGAATAACGTATAGGACAAATTGAGCAAATCAAGAACAAAGATTATTGTAGGATAAAGATTAACTGCTATGCCAAAGATTGTTGTACAAACTATGGCATACATAATCACAATACTAGACAACACTTTTCCATTTTTTCTACACCTTTTTGATCTCACTGGTGGAATATACTGGCAGGTTAAGCAAAAGAAAAGCCTTAGTAGGATGTGGGAAAAATTTTACACCTAAAATACTAGTAAGTTTATACCCCATATATTATGAATACTTACAAGGTTTTACAATTTTGGTTTCACAAAGTCTAGCATTGATAATGTCAATTTGATCAATATGACAATTTTATCTACCTTCTTTATGAGGATCTCCTTCTTCTCTATGTTCATTTTACTGGGTTTCAATAATGGCTGTGTGTTCTCACCACCTAATAGTAATTAATAATAGTAAAGACTGCGTCGTCATGCTGTGTTGCATACATCGTGATATATTCATAAAATGATCACTTAAAAGATTATTATAGAATAAAATGTCTCAGCATAAAGTCTTCATCAACTGTATAGCATGAAATTAAGAAGAAAATGGCTATTTATAAATGTACAATGCATGATAGTGTGTACATTGGTACTGGTATATGCTTATTGAAGACACATCTTGTCCCATTAATCAAGCATCTCCAGTACTATTTACACCATCATGTATTGTACTTTAATATAAATAGCCATCATTTTCTTATTAATTTTATATTATACAGTTGATGAAGGTCTTTAGGCTGAAACATTCTGTTTTATAATAGATCTTTTAAAACCATCATTTTTATAAAAATATCATATTTATAAAAGCTCAACTATCTCCTTATTTATAAATGTGACGTACATAGTAAAAAACTTTCATATTTTATATATTATACTTATTCTTTCACAATTATTTGTAATGATAAGTAGTTACTCAATGCCCAGTGATAATCAAAAGATATCCCTCCCATTTCCATTATTTGGTATCATATTATCATGTTAATATAATTAGTTATTACAAACACTTACCACTAGCCATTGTAATATCAGTTTTTTATAGACACTTACCACTAGCCATTGTAATGTCAGTTATATAATACTCCAAATGGATGAATATAAAAAGTATGAAATTATCAATCAACCTCTCCTAGAATAGTGTCTACAAGACTAACATTACTGTTAATATAGCAATGAAACTAGCTCACATGACTAATGAATCAAATTGGTATTGTTATATTTCTGATATTTACCACTATCAATGCTGAAACAAATGAGTAACAGTATAAATTGTTCAGGAAGATCTGTAGATAAATAAGTACAAGTGTTAATAATTGTTAATAATAATGTAATAATTTGGTATATTCATTTCAGTAGTAACATTTTTCCTCAGTATATTACCTATACTGTATACATTAGCATGTACATCAGGTAGTAGTAGTATTATTTGATAACAGTGGATTTGTAGATGGTATAGATAGAGACATCATCAAGTGACATGGGTTGCATCTTGTACGTTTCAACTAGAAATTAATGTTATTCTTTCATAAGTCAGTTAATAATCTACCATGTCCTTATTATCCACACATGCGCACACTCTTACTCTCTCTCTCAGTTATGGTATATTTAACAGCTTTTTTGTGTGTACAGTAAGTAGTGTAATCAATCTTCCTAAGGGGTGGCTTTGCCATTAAAATCAGTGTTGGTAAGTCTGTGTTGTTTAAAGTGTTTGAATACTCATTACATATGGAGTTTAAATATCCATTTAATTATGAATATGGTTTAACAGAATCTAATGATTTATCAATACTTTTTAAACGTTTTTCTATTCAAATTACACACTATATTACATATTTATTTCTACTTATTTCATATAGTAAGTCAGTAATAATACTGTTTTCTTTTAATTTCTTTTTTGACTATTTAATTATATGTATTATAGCTATTAAAAAATAATATATACATTAGATTTTTACTATGTCACTCTATATGACCATACAGAAGAGTGTACACTATACATGTATTATATTATATAGTTTAGATAGCTATTGTTTTAATTAATTTTCAATGTGTTGCATAGTTCATTATATTGGTTGATGATATTACTTAAGAGTGTGAGTGGGGTCTTGGTTCTTAAAGATTAGTTATTATTTAGTCTACTAATACTTACTATACTCAACTATATATAGTAGGTGGTATTATAGCCTACATCTCTATGTTAATACTATACTAAGAATGTCCATATTATTGTTTGACTGAAACATTTTTTATCAATTTTTTTAATATTGTTGTTTGGTATATATATTTTCTAATATAGTATTAACATAGAGATGTAGGCTTATAACACCACCTACTATATATAGTTGAATATAATAAGTTTGTTTGGTTCTGCTTTAGTCCATTGTTTACCATAGTAATATATTCTTTTTGACTTCAATATTATTATTTTTTGATCAAAGCATAGATCAAAAGGATCAATGAATCTAGTTTATTCTTTGGCTTCATGGGAAATGTATGAGCTCAGCACACTATAAATGATAATGAATACCATTTGCTACAACATTAATCCATCCCATTTTTTTCCATCCTATATAGAAATAACACAAGTATTAGTAAGTCTGTAAACCAGTTGTTATAGTACATGTATTATAAGATGCAGTATTTAATAAAAACTATTTTACATTCATGCATTGAGCAATTTTAGAGTGCTACATTTCTTTCAAATTGTCAGAGATCATAAACAATTGTACTAATATTTATGATTATATTATCAATTTTTAGTAAGTATATGGGTTTATTATTTATTATATAACTTCTGTTTCAGAGTTTTTGTTACTTTTTAAGTCATTTTTTAATAAAAGTACACAAATTTAACAATGTTCATTATCTACTGTATCCTTAACATAACACAACTGTCCTCTTTCAGAATAAACCACACCCACTTACTAGATAATGTCAATATAGTACACAATATTAGTACAACTGTTTATAATTTCCCTCAAACTAATACACATATCATATTTGTCCAAACTTCTCGATTAACTGAAAGGAAAGCGAATCAATCTAGCTCCAAGAATGTGACATATATTTTTATGTATATTATTGACAACCTGAAAACTCTCCTGATACTGGGAAAAGAATTCAAATACTAATAGCCAATCTTTACAAAAGCAAAACATTCATTCTATAATTCATCACTTATAAGATTATTCATTTTTTGATATAACTGGTATGTCCACACAGTATTCATCAATAATCTCAAATTAAATTCATAAATCATGTGAATCAATCAACAATGAATTACTACTGGTATAACAAAAAGTAAACATATGCTAGCTCACCTCTATTCGTGAGACAAATCTACTTTTTATCAGTGATAATTGGAAGGATGGTATTAGCTTATCTACATTAAAGTAATTTTAAGTTAGTCTGTTGGTATTGCCTAGCAATAGAATGTTCCAACATGTGATGTTTTAGTGTAGTATGAACAACTGTGTTATTGTGTACAGTAGGTAGTTTGATGGTCCAATTCAACATTCTCTGACAATTAATCATTGAAACACATCCTTTGCTGAAGTTATGTCAACTGTCATTTGTTTTAAACTGTATTTTCAATGTTGTCATAGTGATATAATCAATATTGACCAAATCACATTTTTACAATGGTCTGTAAAATAGCAAATTAATAAGTAAGTATTATTATTAGATATTATATATCAATAATTATATATTAAACATTAATAGCCTCGGACATTTTAAGACTGCAAGTTTCTAAAACAGATAAATTAATTTATGTTACACATTCGCATATTAATAACTAATAATATTTAAACACACTATGTTTAAATATTAATGTTTCAGTATCTCTGTATTATTTTAAATGGTGCTACTCAGACGTATTAGTATACCCAATAGACTAATAAAGATAGAGATATAAGCAATATTAAGACTGAAAAAGATGTGGGCGCATAAGAATTCAAGCGAAAACCAAACTTTTGACCTTTAAGAAAACTAATAAACTCTTTTTTCAAATTTGTTGGTATGTTAGGATAATCAACTGAACAAGACCTGTTGATTCTTTGAATAAGTTTCTTCCTTGCTTCAGTGACAGCTGCTGCTCGTAGACATGGATACAGGAAGAAGATGCAGTTAGAGATCGCAAATAATACTAGGAATGCCATTTCAAAACCATGAAAATGTACACCAGGTTGAGTGTGAGGTAGAGTACTTGAATAGTTAGTTGTATGGGCATCTAGTAGTAGTGACACTGATAGAAAGGAGGAGACAATGTACAATATCCAATGTATGAAGAACCACAACTCAAACATTTTCAATGTTTTAACAGCAACATCCACAAAATCGTTATCACATTGCTGGAGATAGAGTGAACACCTTTGCTCAGTTGACAAGATTTTTTTGGGTTTCCTTTGATATAGTTTCGAGAGCTCTTATCCTTTGCTTTAAAGAGCTTCATTATTACTATTCTCATTACCAAGACACTGATTAACATGACCAAGGTAGTTGTAGAGATTAATGCACTTTCTCTGTATTCCATACATTATTTTGGAAAATATAAAACAACTTTGACAAAGTACAGAAGAGTGAATAAAAGTAAGCAGACACTGAAAATATTTCCAAATACTTAAAAAAGAATTGTCTTCTTTTTATCACCTTCAATTGTATTTGGTGGATTATGGTGGTATTGACCATAGATAAAGATCAACATCAAAACAATGTTGAAAATGATATTGACTACTAAGAAAAATAGTGAACCATACAACTTCTTCTTTGGTCAGTTGAGTTGTTGTATCATCATCTTGATTTCTTGTGCTATTACTACACACAGGACAATGGTTACTGTTACTGTGAACTTTACAAGGATATTTAGGTGGATCATCATCAAATGGATGAAGTGGTTTGAGTTGTTGTCCTCTCTCCTCAGTCCTCCTGATTGTCATTCTTTACCTGCTCCTTTGTTACAAGATTCTTACAATGTGGTATAACATACAGCCGCCATAATGCAATAACAAGATGATATAGGAGAATGAACTAGAAGCTCTGAGAACTGGAGCACTACTTTAGCAAAATCTGTAAACACTTGTAACTTGTCACGTGTATCATTAACATTTAAATGGTCACCTGTATGTTAGGGAGAATATATATATATTATATAATTATTCAATCCTGGTAGTTTAAACAAAAAACTTCGTTTACTTTCAAACTTATAATATACTAGACAATCACTTACCTGGAGGTATTTAGGATGATCATTATTGACATCTTCAGAACTATATCTGGTATAAGAGAACTGTTAGGATCTTTTGAGTGGAGCTCAAGTGAGAAACAAAGGCCATAATATTGTATTGGACACTTTATCCAATTAGCTAGTAATACACCAGTAGCACAGAGGTTGATGAATATACCAAGGATTGTTGTACAAACTATAGCATATATGATAACAGCACAGGCACAACACTTTCCATGTCTTCTTCTTACTGGTGGAATATACTGACATGTTAAAAAGAAGAAAATTAAGAGAAACACGTCCCTATTTTACCTGTAATTAAAATCAATTATGAAATCAACAGACTAAATTTGAAAAACTTACAGTTTATCACTATTAGGAAGAAGAGGCTGGTCTTCAGAGGTCATTTGTGTACTGATATTTTTCACTCACTATAACAAGTAGATAAAACATTAAAGACAATAATATATATCTGCAATATTAGAAGCCATTGTGTACAGATATGTTCCATTCACTAATACTAGTAGATTAAAGACAATACTATATCATAATATATAACAGTGTTATAGAAATTATCACTAAAATGTGGAATTATGTGTACTGTTTATTAGATATATCAGTCTTGTGGTTTGACTGCTTTAAAATACCCTCCCATTATTTTAAAATATAGTTTACATATTGTAAATCAGTAACAGTAACAAATCTTTACATATTAATAGCTTATAACAATATAATCACAACTCTTAAAGCAATATTATAGAGGTATTAAATTCTTTATTGATCCAAGGACAACCTATATCACTATCGTTTCTGCTAATTAGCAATACTATAGCAGTGAACTAGCTCACATGACCAATGAATCAAATTACTATTGTATCCCAAAAGTGGCAGGAGGTATTTTCCACTAGCTATGAATATTAAAACAAATGTATAGCAAAATTCCCTCAAGGTGGCTAATATAAGTGAGGATAATGGTGTGTAGCATATATATAAGGAGTGTAAGTTGAATTTCAATATGACATACCAACACTAGTGGGTGTGGTTATATTTGTTGCCATAGCAGTATATGTTTTGATTTTATAATAACTAACTAAATGATGATTGGTTTAGTTGATTTTCAGTATGACACATCAATTACCTAATTAGGTATGGACTATATCACTACCATAGTAGTATATTTTGACTTATTCTTTTTATAATAACTGCTTAACTAATCCAGTACCAATCTAGGTAAATGTATTAGTTATAACATCAATATATACTATGATCATTATGATGTCAGTATCTCACCTCTAATCAGTACAGGCTATCTTGTTGTATTATGTATTAAAAGTGAAAAACAATGTTTACATACTCTAGTGTTATTAGTAGAGTAATTGAAAAGAGGATAATTAATTTTTGTTGATTTACTAATAGTCTCATAATTTTAATAATAAGGTGTGGTTAATAATACATACTAATCAAACAGCAATGAATATTATAAATGTGGAAAAATTACTGACAAATGACATTATAAAACAAGAACTATACTATCAAACTAATCAGCAATACAAATATTTATAGTGAATTAGCACATTTTATTAGTATTTACTAATATGTTTATGGTCCATATATTATGACACTTACAATCTTCTCGGTTGCTGAATATAAGGGGTTGCCTCTCTTCTAATAGTAATAGATAATACTAAAGACGTATTATCAAGAATTACAAATTGATAATAATGTACATCTGTTAGATACTATGAGCATAATTACATGAAAGTACAATGTGTGATAGTATGTACATAGGTAATGTAGACACTTGTTGAGGACACAATCTCATCCCATTAATCAAGCATCTCCAGTAGTACTTACACCATCATGTATTGTACTTTAATACAAATAGCCATCATTTCTTATTAATTTTATATTATACAGTTGATGAAGGTCTTTAGGGCAAAACATTCTGTTTTATAATTGATCTTTTAAACCATCATTTTATAAAATATCACATTTATAAAAACTCAACTATCTCCTTATTTATAAATATGAAACAACATGGCTAAAAACTTTCATATTTTATATATTATACTTAACTTTTTCATAATCATTTGTAATGATAAGTAGTTATGCAAATGTCCTGTAATAGTCAAAAGATGTCCTCCCCATTATTTTTAATATGATAATTATCATGTTAATATACATTTAGTTATTACAAACACTACCATGTAGCCATTGTAATATCCGTTTTTATAAACACTTACCACTAGCCATTGTAATATCAGTCATATGATGCTCTAAACGGATAATATAAAGTATCAAATTATCAATCAACCTCTCCTAGACTAGCGTCTTCAAGACTAATATGACTGTTACCATAGCAATGAAACTAGCTCACATGACTAATGAATCAAATTAGTAGTATTCCTGAGTAAGAGATATTTACCACTATCAATGCTAAGATGAATGAGTGCAGTATAAATTGTTCGAGAAGATCTGTAGATAAATAAGTACAATAATAATAATTGTTAGTATTAATATAATAATTTGGTATTTCATATTCAGTGAAACATTTTCCTCAGTATATAACCAATACTGTGTATATTAACATGTACATCAGATAGTGGCATTATTTGATAACAGTGAATGTGTAGCTGGTATAGATAGAGACATCATCAAGTAACATAGGTTGCATCTTGCTTCAACTAGAAATTAATATTATTCATTCATAAGTCAGTTAATAATCTACTATGTCTTATTATCACACAGCACACACTCTTACTCTCTCTCTGTCTCAGTTATGGTATATGAACAGCTGAATTTTTTTGTACAGTAGTATAGTCATTGGTCAATCACATTTCTGTTGATAATCAATTAATGAATATAGTTTTATTATATCATTACTTGGAGTTGTGTCACTGTGAACTGTCTATTGTTATACTGTATTTTCAATGTTTTTATAGTATTATAATCAGTGTTGACCAATCACATTCTCTGCTACTATTTGTCAAAATAACAATTAATAAGTAAAGTATTATTTTTATATTATATAAAAATAATTATATTCATTAAAAAACAAAACTAATAGCCACTACATTTTTGAGACAAAACTTTTTTCAAAAAACACAATTAAACTTGTACACTTGTACATTATAATTCACCTGTAAGAATTGATTAGTTTAATTAACTAATAGTTGTATATGTAAAATTATAAACAATACTACTTAGTACTAATGTACTGTTATGTAGTTACATAATCAGTAGTACATTAGTAATGAAAACAGTATTATGATTACTTTTTGACAAAATAAGTTTGCAATTGGCAACCTATATAACCAAATAGGTTAAATCAATCAATCAATTTTTACAGTGAACTAATACCATGACAAAAACACTCTTTTAAAAATAGTAATGTTTCAGTATCTCTTATATGTTATTTAATGTTGCTTACTAAGACGTATTAGTCATACCCATAGTAACTAATAAAAATAGAGATATAAGCAATATTAAGGCTAAAAAAGATATGAGCACATAGGATTATACAACAGCGAAAACCAAACTTTGACCTTTAAGAAAAACTAATAAACTCCTTTTTCAAATTTGTTGGTATGTTGGCGGATAATCACTAACAAAATTTGTTGATTCTTTTGAATAAGTTTCTTCCTTGCTTCAGTGACAGCTGCTGCTCGTAGACATGGATACAGGAATAAGATACAGTTAGAGGTCACAAACAGTGTAAGGAATATCATTCAAGAGGTTTGAAATGTACACGAGTCTAGGGTGAGGTAGGGTAGCTGAATGGTTAGTTTTGGCATCTAATAGTAGTGACACTGATAGAAAGGAGGAGACAATGTACAATATCCAATGTATGAAGAACCACAACTCAAACATTTTCAATGTTTTAACAGCAACATTTACCAAAGTCATATCACGTTGCTGGAGATAGATAATCTTCTTTTCTTCTTCCATTTTGCTCTAGCCTTTGATCAGTAAAGAAGTTTTAAAGTAGTTATTAATAGCAGCTCTATTTTCATAAAGTTATTAACTGATCAAGATAGTTGTAGAGGTTACTGCACTTTCTCTGTATTCCAGTACATTAACTTGGAAAATATAAAACAACTTGACAATGTACAGAAGAGTGATAAAAGTAAGCAGACACTGAAATATTTCCAAATTCTTAAAAAGGATGTGTCTTATTTTTTATCATCTTCAATTGTATTTTGGTGGATTATGGTGGTATTGACCACAGATAAAGATCACCATCAAAGACACGTTGACAATGATATTGACTAGTAAGAAAATAGTGAACCACACAACTTCTTGCTTTGGTCAGTTGAGTTGTGTGTATCATCATCTTGATTCCTGTAATATTACACACAGGACAATTATCTTGACAATGGTTACTGTTATTATGAACTACACCGGGATATTTGGGGGGATCATCATCAAATGGAATGAAGTGGTTTGGGTTTTCTCTACTTCTTGTTGTTGTTTCATGAGCCTCTCTTGTCATCCACCTGCTCTTTTGCTGCAAGATTCTTAAAAAACAATGTGGTGTGGACATATAGCCACCATAATGCAATAACAATGATGATATAGGACAATGAACTAGAAGTTGATGAGAACTGGAGCACTATTTTAGCAAAATCAGTAAACTCTTGTAATTTATCACGTGTATCATCAACACTTAAAAGATCACTGTATGTTAGGGAGAACACATATATTATATAATTATTCAATCCTGGTAGTTTTAGACCATAAACTTTGTTTACTTTCAAAACTTCTGATATACTAAAAAATCACTCCCTGGGAGGTATTTAGGATGGTCATTATTGACATCTTTCAGAACTATATATGGTATATGAGAACTGTTATGATCCTCTGAGTGGAGCTCAAGTGAGAAACAAATGCCATAATATTGTATTGGACACTTTATCCAATTACCTAGGAGTACACCAGTAGACACAAGTTAATGAGTTATACCAAAGATTGTTGCCTACAAAATAGTATATATTGATAACAGCACAGGAAAACAACGCTTTCCATATTTTGCTCGTGGAATATACTGACATGTTAACACAGAAGAAAACTCTTAATATGAAACGTCCTATTGCTCTATAATTAAGACCAGCAAAATAGTTAATATTAACATACTAGACTGATACATAAAGCTTACTTGCATTGGAATCTTCAGTTTGATCTGTTTGATTATTATTTCGGTTTTGTGGAATAGTATCATACTGTCCATTGGTGTTTTGTTGATCTGTAGCAAGAGGAGTTTCTTCATCAGGACCAACAGCAAACATTATCATGATCAGCCATTATGTTTAGATATCTTCAACTACCTAACTGTAAAGATTGTATTAAGATAATAACATATCATAATATATAACAGTGTTATAGAAATTATCACTAAAATGTGGAATTATGTGTATTGTTTTATTAGTTATATCAGTCATGTGGTTTGACCTGCGCTTTAAAATACCCCTCCCCATTATTTTTTATAAATTTATATTACATATTGTAATATTATAAATTAATATCAAACTGTACATATTAATAACTTACACAACAATATAACCACAACTCTTAATCAATATTAAAGAGGTATCCAATTCTTTATTGATCCAAGGACAAACATATTATCTATATTGTTTCTGCCAGATTACTGTTACCATAGTAATGAACTAGCTCACATGACTAATGAATCAAATTACTATTGTATTCAGAGAAGTACGGGAGGGGAGGTGTTTTCTGCTGTTAATACTAAAACAAATGCATAAAAAAATTATCAAAGTGGCATGATGTGTGTAAGGATAATGGGTGTGTAGTTTATATAGATTGAGTGTTAGTTGAGTTTCAATATTTGTTTAGTGACATACCAATACTAGTGGGTGTGGTTATATTGTTGCCATAGTAGCATATGATAATCAATGTGTTTCTTGTATAGATTGAGTGTCAGTTGACTTTTCAATATTTGTAACCAATATGAATGGATGTTGTTACATTATTTGCTATAGTAAACATATATTTTGACTTCTTTATTTTTTATGCTGAGTAGCTGTTCAAATGATGTCAATTGATTTCTACCATTTGTGTTAGTAAACATATTGATACACATAGTTGGGTATGACTACATCCTATCCATTTGTTGCCATAGTGACATAGTTTAATCTAATTGTTCCTTTTATTGTAGCTGTTTAAATAAATAATTAATGACTACAGTTAATTCTTGACATCACTGATGAACATTGATTATGTTTATGTCTCTCTTAATCTCAACTATGACCCACCCAGAGCGACCATGTATTTTATCCCATCTATAGAATTAAAACACAATAGTACTAGTGTATATAGCAGACTGAACATGATGACCTGTGTTGTGTATAGTCATTACAATTAAAACATTATAACATTCACATTTTCCATTGAATTGGAATAGGAGAAGTATCAATTGATTTACTAACATTATGAGGGGTTATAACTATGATAGTTAATAAACTGATCAAATTATTATTACACTGAGACTTGTAATGCCTCAGACTTGATGAAATAACAAATAACAATAAATCACTCTGTTATTGTATTATATAGTACTAGCCAGACGTATTAGTATACCAATAAACTAATAAACATAGAGATGTATGCAATACTGTGACTAAAAGGGATGTAAGCACACGGATGTACAAGCGAAACCCAACTTTTGACCTTTAAGAAACTAATAAACTCCTTTTTCAAATTTGTTGATATCTTAGGATATCGACATCCTGAACAAGATTTGTTGATTTTTGAATAAGTTTCATCTTTGCTTCTGTGACAGCTGCTGCTCGTAGACATGGATATAGGAATAAAGATACAGTTAGAGGTCACAAACAGTGTAAGGAATACCATTTCAAAAGGATGAAAATGCACACCAGGTCGCAGTGTGAGGTAGAGTAGCTTGAATGTTTAGTTGTATGGCATCTAGTATAGTGACACTGATAGAAAGGAGGGAGACAATGTACAATATCCAATGTATGAAGAACCACCAACTCAAACATTTTCAATGTTTTACAGCAACATTTACAAAATCCTTATCACGTTGCTGGAGGTAAAGCAAAGCTTTTTCTTCATCCTCTTGCAGTGATAAAGGATTGAGCAATGTACCTAATCTCTCCTGCAGTGTTTCATTGTCCAGAAGTTTTAAGGTAGTCATAATAGCATCTCTATTTCATTAAAGTTATTAACATGATCAAGATAGTTGTAAAGTTACTGCACTTTCTTGTATTCCATACATTATTTTGGAAAATATAAAACAACTGACAATGTACAGAAGAGTGAATAAAAGTAAGCAGACACTGAAAATATTTCAAATTCTAAAAAAGGATTGTCTTCTTTTTATTACCTTCAATTGTATTTGGTGGATTATGGTGGTATTGACCATAGATAAAAGATCACCATCAAAGACACATTGACAATAATATTGACTAGTAAGAATATAGTGACCACCACAACTTCTTCTTTGGTCAGTTGAGTTGTTATCATCATCTTGATTTCTTGTAATATTACACACATCACAATCATAACTATTGCCTTGACAACAGTTACTGCTACTGTGAGCTTTACAGGATATTTGTGGTCGTCATCATCAAATGGATGGAGTGGGTTGGGTTTCTCTACTTCTTATTGATAATAAGCCTCCTTTCGGTGTCGTCATCTCCATTCTCTCCTCCTCCATGTCGTTTCATTCTCCACCTCCTCCATGTCGTTTTCATTCTCCTCCTCCTCCATGTTGTCTTCATTCTCCTCCTCTCCATGTTGTCTTCATTCTCCACCTGCTCCTTTGTTACAAGATTCTTACAATGTGGTATTACATACAAACCACCATAGTGCAATAACAATGACGATATAGGACAATGAACTAGGAAGTGATGAGAACTGGAGTACTACTTTTTTTTAGCAAAATCTGTAAACTCCTTGTAATTATCGCGTGTATATTAACATTAAAAGATCTCCTGTTATGTTAGGGGAGAACATATATATTATATAATTATTCAATCCTGTAGTTTAAAACAAAAACTTGTTTACTAAACAATCACTCACCTGGGAGGTATTTTAGGATGGTCATTATTGACATCTCTCGAGAACTATATTGGTATATGAGAAATGTTAGGATCCTCTGAGTGAAGCTCAAGTGAGAAACAAATACCATAATATCGTATTGGACACTTCGTCCAATTACCTAGAGTACACCAGTAGACCACAAGTTACTGAGTATACCAAAGATTGTTGTGGCAAAATATAGCATATATAATAACAGCACAGGGAAAACAACTTTCCATATTTTGCTCGGGGAATATACTGACATGTTAAACAGAAGAAAACTCTTAAGAAGAATCGTCCTATTTTTCGTATAAATAACATAATCAATATAAATATTCACAATTAGAATATTGATATAAAACTTACCCATAGTTTTGTAGATATAATACTATCATGTTCTGGATTAGAATGTTCAGTTTGAGCTGGCTTTCACCTGTTTGAGTTACTTGATCATTATTTATTGTGGCATTATATCTACTAGGTTTGTAGTCACTAATAAGAGCAGTGATTCATTAGAAGTAGCCATTATGTTTAGATATCTTCAACTAGCTAACTGTGAAAGGCTGTAATTAAGATAATAATATCATATATAAATGTGGAATTATGTGTACGGTTTATTAGTCATGTTAGTCATTGTGCTTTAAAATAGCCCTCCCATTATTTTTATAAAATATATATTACATTTTGTAATATATATAAATTAATAACAAACTGTACATATTCACAATAATCACAACTCTGATTTTAAAAACAATATCATAGAGGTATCCCACTGGTGTATCCATGATGGGCCAGGGTGGAGCTGGGCCCGACCAATCAGCTCAGAATTTTTAAGATTATTTTAGATACTGAATAATTTTTTAAAACTTTACTATTAGTGAGTTCTTCAAATTGAACATCAAATTGTATTGAAATTTGGCAAGTTGGCAATTGGAAGTGGAACTTGGCAGCCCGGCTTAACTCGGCCTTAAACAGGGCGTGGGCACTAATAGTTACTGTTATCTCATAAACACATGGTGAAGCAGGGGGGGTGACACTTTTCGATTCTTGAGATATTCCAAGTCATCGCCAAGCATGACAAAATGTTGAAGAGCAACTAAAAACAAATAAGAGCGCATCTTACCACTTTCTCAGGAATCCAGAATTTAATAATATTCTAGCTCTGTTCTTTCCTAACAGGTTTATTTACCACGCCCCTCATGAAATGAATTAACGAGAAAAATTTTCGCGCCGCGCTTGGCCTCGCCCAGTTGTGCCATTTAAATAGTGTAACTCTAGATACACCCCTGGAGGTATCTAATTCCCTATGAGCCAAGGACAACCTAGATTCTATATCGTTTTTCCCAGATTAGGGATACTGTACCAATAACTAGCTCACATGACTATGATCCAAGTATAGCTCAGTAAACATAACATTATTTTAATTACTAATGTACTGTAAAATTATGATGTTGTAGCTACATAAGCAGTAATGCATTACCAATGACAAAAGTAATTATGCTTACTTGTATTGAACAAAAATAAGTTTTTTATCTTGGCAATTAATATCATGACATGGACTCATAGTTATCTGAAATGAAGGCTTATCTGTTAGACAGGCCATTATTATTTAAGGTGACTGGACACCGATGTATTGTTAACAGTGGGGAAATCAATGGGAAATCAGATGTGGTATAGACTATATAACATTAATTGACTGACTTCAAATATTACTATGGGTGATTGATACTTAGTTTATTGTTGTCATAGTCTCTCTCTCTCTATTTTCTGCTGTTAATACTATGTTAATGTTATGTGTAGTCACACAATTAAAAATTATAACAATTACATTTTTAATGATAGTATTACTAACTTATACTAAGTATAATAGTTAATATATAATATGTGATAGCATCGTACCATAGCAGCATGTGATACGGTAGCTTGTATAGATTGAGTATCAGCTGACTTTCAATATTTGTTTAAAATATAATAATACTTGATGGTGTGTCAGTTAAGTTCATATCTCTTAGTGACAATCAATTCTAGTGGGTGTGGTTCATTTTGCCATCCATAGCACTGTGTTGTTTTAATTTCTGTATAGGTGTTTCCAATAATGTTCAGTTGATTTGCAGGATTTGTTTTTGAGTGAACATACCAATGTGTCTAGTTGAGTATAACTACATCCGTAATCCATTAATTTCGTCGTAGTAAATATGTTTAATTTGCTCATATAGTGATTAATTCATTGGAATAGGGGCAAAAGACTAGTTTTGTTTATGTTATAATAATTATGATATGTACAGCTTTTCATAAGATGTTTTTTATTAGTGATCAGCAGAAAGATGTGTCAGCTCTCACATTAATATATACCTTAGTTAATGTTACTATGATGGTATTACTCAGAATGAATATCACTATATAAGCTGGTGTATATATCTTCCACTTTCAGTCAGGACAATGGTGTTGAGGAAATGTTATAGCTATTATCTAATTTGATATTAATGGTAATGAATATTAAATATATTATTATAATTATTAGAAAAACAATAACTTATAAATAAAAATATATAAAAGCCCCACAGAATATACATGAAACACATTTAGTAAATCAATCAGAATTTTTAGCTTATACTGCTACAAAACCTGTTAATAAAGATGATGTGAAAACCTATAGTAGGTTAATATTACATACAATGTCCCACATTATATATTCAAGATATGAGCAACTTACATCACATAATAACTTAGAGTGAAATGGATGGCTACTAACACTTACCACTGTAGTCAACAAACCTACAAAAATAGAGATATAGGCTATATTAACACTGAAGGGTATTTAGCACATAAAATGTTTAGACGAAAACAAAAACTTTTGAGTTTCCAGATAATTAACAAAATCACTCTTCACCCTATCATCTATATTTGGGTAGTCTTGAGAAGTGATGGTGCTTATCAATTTTTGCGTGATGTAGTAATTGATGCTGCTCGTAGGCAAGGAAATAGGAACAAGAATGAGTTTGATTGCTGCAAATAATGTAAGGAATACCCATTTCTAAGCTTGGAAGTTAACACAGATTTAATATGAGATTGTCTGCCCTTTGATGGTTAATAGAGTTGCTTCAAGAACAAGAGATATAGATAGAAAAGAAGAAATAATGTAGAAGATCCAGTGAACAAAAAACCAGAATTGAAAAATTTTTAGTGTTTTAGCGCAACCAAAATGAAATGTTATCACGTGCTTCAGTTGTAGTAGATATTGTCTTTTTGTGGAAAGTCTTTCTAATATTTGTAATCTTTCTTCATTTTTATTTTGCCAGGTGTTCTTAAGGTAAATCTTAAAAGCATTTGTATTTTGATCAATTCCAAATTTATTAACATGATCAAGATATTTATTGAGGTTACTGCATTTTTTCTGTATTCCATACATTATCTTGGAAAATATATGCAACTGCTTAACTGAACAGAGATGTGGTAAAGATATGCTGACAAGCAGACTTTCAAAAATTTGCATAGAATTCAGTCCTTCTTTGATTTGTGTCATCATCTATATGACATAGGTTTGTAGAGATATTGTCCAACAGGAAACAATTGCCATGGCAACCAAAAAGGCCTAGATTCACTACTACATACAGAATAAAAGAATTTGAGTTCCTTTTTATCCAGTCGAGTTGTTGTATCATTATCTTGATTTATTGTGTGAGTTTACATACAGCAGAGGACAATCATCACTATTACCTTGACAAATGTTATTGTTTACTGTGAAATTCATTAGGCTATTTAGGAGATCATCATCAAATGGATGAAGTGGTCGATGTCTTCTTCCTCCTCTTTTTTTCTCACAATGTACTATAAAGTAAAGACATGATGAAAGAACTGACAATAATAAGCGAACAATACACTTGAGTTCCTTACAGTGTTTGTCTTTATACTATGCTTCCATAGGCATTAAACAAAGATGCGATAGGAGAGTGAGCTAGAAGGTGAGAAAAAGGAGTGTACTTGCCAAAATTACAAACGCCTCTGTTTTTGAGCGTTGTATACTATTAGTAACA
>NW_024534675.1:0-19325 GCF_016097555.1 Gigantopelta aegis
ATGGTTCTTAATTAGACCTTCCCCCTTTAAAGGGAAGTCTTGAACCAAGATAACCTTTTAATTGGGACTGTCCCCATCACCCAAATTGGGGTGGTCATCTTTCCACTTTATTTAAGAGGCTGGATCCCGGTAATATTTAAATTATAAAACCAACATAGCTTACTGAACATACCTTCCTCATAATATGCTTCATCATGACCGTCACAAAAAATTTGGTCCGGTGAAAAGGGGACCTAGGTCCAATTTTCACAAAAGGCTGAAAACCCAATTTGTCTTGCAATATTTGGCCCAAACTTTGTCAGACTAATAAATTTGGCAAAGAAGGGGAATTGCGCATCAAACTTTATCCTTCTTAGGTTGTGTTCTTAAATGAGTGCTTTAGCCACCTAAATTTTCAAAGTGTCAAAAAGTAATTAAGGAGAAATGGGAACCTAACTAGAACAAAAATACATAAAAAAAGGAACTTATCCTCAAGTTCTGCTAACAGGAAAAAGGGTAGGAAAAAGGGCTGGGTAAAAACTAGTAATTGCTAGAAGGTAAAAGTGTACTATGAGAAGAAGCCAGGACAAGTTTTTTTCAATGTCGTTTTTACTGTCTTACACTAATAATATATATATGTTGTTCCTGTTTGACGTGACTTACTGTAAGGTAGTCTCCATGGTGATGAATTCAACTAAGTACCAGAGACAAGTTGCCAACTATTAGACCAGCGCTCCCACCCTATACCATTTTATTCCTCGTGGCACCATACATATACTGCAATTGATTTTATTTGTACTATTGTATGCCTTTGCATCAGGAAAATTGATATAGTTTTTAACAATTATTCATTATTGCACAAAAGAGGTCCACCACCCCAAAAATACCTGTATGTCTGATAGTTGCTATAACACCATCCAGTTATCTTGAGAATTATTTGCAAACTGTGTTTCTATTGACTGCTTTCCTTCAAAGCCATGCATGCATTTCATTGTTTTGCACCATTTGAAGTATATATTTGGTCGTAAACCTGTTTGCCTGTAGAGATCACTGAAAAACAGACCAAACAGAATATCCATATTCAGACATTCAAGAAGGAGTTGGAGTATCCTGCAAGTGTCGGCAACCAGTTTAGAAGGTAGGAATGATTGGAGTGTGAGACTATAAAAGAGTGGGTTATCCTGACGATTACTGCTTTTGAAGTCCAAGTGCCATTTGGCAGACGAAGAGGCCACATATCATGGAACATGTGACACTTATGTAAAAAAATCTTAATTAATTGTACCATTATCCTACATATATATAACTTATAATTACATAACATGATACTGTGTTTATTTAGATTTAATGCTAAATCTTATTATATCAGATTCAAATTTGTCTTATATTCGGTCCCACGTCTTGCTACCAAAGTGGACCTAGGGGATTAAAATTTTTTGGCTGCCTAAAGTGAGCTCTCTCTGAAGAACAAATTTTAGCAGCCATAGGTCCAAATTATGCCGCAAAATTTGTTCCTAGGTCTAAATTTAAACTTGCCTAAATTGTGACCTCTTTCCAAATTGGTTGCAGCAAAAATGGACCTAGGTCCCAGCCCTGACAGCCCCGCCCACGACCTATAGACGTCAACAAATCAATGGACAGACATAATCTAGTGATCTTAGTTGCGGACACGGTGTGCTTCGTACAATTTGTGAAGACAGCCGTATGCTTCCGTACAATGTGGCTCTGTGGTTATGCTCAATAACTACACTTTCCTTGCACAGTTTTCCTAACTAAACTCCGTGTTGTGGATGAGACTCCGTTTTTTTTTTCTTAATAAATTGTTGAAGACAGAAGAAGAAGGAACTAAGACCAAATGTGAACAAATAATATGTCGTAGGTATTTGTGATAATATATAGATGTCGCATGTGGAAGAACTTGAGTGGCTTGAGCCTGTGTAGCAATACCTTAGTCAACCCTGGCCATTTAGTCTTAGTAATAAATGCTTGTAATAACAGAGTCCAGTTCAGTGTTTTTAATAATACGAGTGTTGTACTGAGGCTTAATAGATTGCTTGACTTTAATGACTAACTTACTGTCAGTAGGAAAAACAAGTGATAGCATACTTGAATATAGAATTAAATCTAGTGAAATAAATGTTTTTAAATGGATAATCAATTAACAATATGACATAGTATTAGTTTTAATGGACCTTTGAGAAAAAAACAGATAAAGTAATCCCATAAAACTAACAACTCTGTCATAGGAACATGTATTATACTATAGGATATGATGTTATATGTCACAAGAATAGGAGGACGGGTAGCAGATAACATGTTAAAGTTCAACTAGTCATTATGTGATACCAGAGATGAGGTTTCTAATGAGTTGCTTATTCAAAATTCATGATTATGATCAAAGACTCTAACTATTGCTAGTAAGTACTATAGTTATAGCACATGTAGTCATGGTGCAATGTATAGTCCTTTGGTGATGAACGTGCGGGGTCGAGAAGAGAGTACCTCTCAAGCATACCTGTAGACATAATCGCCTTACTTATTTGTTTTCATCTGGTCTTATTGAATCTTCAGAATGCATAGTCCACTACAATGAGCTAGAGTCTTTCTATCTTTTTATACATACCTAGCAGTCTCTATACAAAGCTATGACAATTAGTATAAGATTGTGAAAAAACCTTTGTACAATAATTATTGCAAACTATAAAGTTTATGTGCTTTAAGTGGGTGTGCTGAGACAATTAATTGTTTGAAAACATGCAAATCTTTTTTAACACCAGTTACGTATAGCAACAAGGACGTGACGATTTACTCTTAGAAAAGCTGCGAAATGTATAATGTACCAAAGTCAATATTATGAGATCGAGTGTGCTGGTAATGTCTCTTTTGGTGTTCACAGTGGACCCCCTAGATACTTAAATGACATTGAAGAAGAAGAAACTAGTAAAATTTTTGGTAGGTTTGCAGCTAAAATTGGCTTTGCTTGGACAAAGGAACAAGTTCTGTGTATTGTTGAGAGCAGCACTAGCGAAGAAATGTTCAATGTGAAGGTTGAAGATGTCAATGTCAATGATAGATCCGAATTGTTTTCAGGAATGGTTTTACTAATCACTTCTTACTCACATCCCTCCACAACGACCCATCTTATGTTAGCCTGGATGGACATTCTTCACATTACCACCCTAATGATCAGGAGACAGCTGCTGCAATCAGATCATCTTATTTTGCTTTGCCCACCCACCCATAGACACTCATTTGTGTCAGCCACTGGACAGGTCATGTTTTAGGCCCCTTAAAAAAGGCATACAAATGAGTGTCATCTCTACATGTCCTGTAATCCTGGGAAAGCCGTTAATAGATTTAATTTCACTGAATTTTTTTAGTCGAGCCTGGACAAAGACAATGACACCAGCCAATATTGTTGCTGGGTTTAGATCTACTCTAGTATATACTCTCCCTCAAACATGTATGCCGTATTTTACGGTACTTGCAACTTGAGGAGGATGGGAAAATAGATATGATAGCCTCCAAGATGGGACTGTTCTTCTTCCTCTGTATAGCCCAGCTAAGTCTCATCCTCGTACCTGTATTACTTCCATGATAGTGAAGCATTGATTATTATGAGGAAAACACTTGTAGTGAAGACAGTACCTATTGGTTACATGGTAACTTTTCTGAAGACAAAGATTACATTACAAAAGTTCAGCCATATACTCTTCATGATTTTCTTACTTTTACCTCAGCTACAAAGTAATGAGAAAAAAAAAAAATCACAGTGCTTCGTGGTTTTTAACAAGTTTTTGAAATCTTCAGTTGATAGGAGAAAAAGAAATGAAGAAATCAGATGAATCAAAAGCTAAAGATCTTAGAAAGCAACAGCGGGAAAGAAGGCAATGGAACGAGAACAGAAAAAAGAAGGAAGTAGAGGAGAGGAGAAAAAAAAAAAAAGAGCAGCCTAAAAAAGCCGAGAGAGACAAAAGAAAGAAAAAAAACAAAGTGAACAGAGTACATCAAAATTTGATTTTACAGAAGAAGAGCACAGTCGGTTTTCTAGGAGGTATGAGAATGGTTATGATCTACCTGACATCAGATATGAAAAAATGGAAAAAAAATATTCCATCCTGCAGAATTATCTTAGACGCTACAGCATGTAAATCCCGTGGTGGAGACATCAGTCTCAGTGAGTAGATAAGAATAGTAAGTGATACAGCCTGAGGTTAATTAACTTTGAATTTATGGCTTACTATTTTAGAAAGTGCACTACTAGAAACAATCACCCAATAGTTGTCAAATTTCCAGTATGTGTAATGTATATATATATTGAAGTATTTTGAGGTTAATTATCATAGCTACAGGGAGGAAGAGATGGACCAGAAATACTAGCAAGAGAAGTGAAGAGATTGGACTCAGTGAATATGACAAGAATGGACTCAGTGATAATGGTATGGTGATATTATATTATAATTAACCCTTGAATAGTGGGTTGCCATTTTAGAAACTACACTAGAGCAGTCAAAGACATTACCTAAAATTCTCAAATTTCCTGTATGTGTAATGTATATATCTTGAGTTATTATGAGTTAATTATCCTTGTTACTGTTAGCAGAGTTTAAGCACGAATTGATTAAGCAACAAATTGATTATGAGAGAGTATAATATAACAACAATAAATATAATCAGAAATAGCAAGTCAACAAGAGAGAGATTGATCAATAGACACATATATAAAACAATACAAAAATCATTATTTTATATAGCATCATTTACAGGAAGTATTACATAACTATGTTTACATAAGTGGTTAACACATTCATACTTATTAAATCACTTTTTCTCCAACACTCCCACTTGATTATCAGTTTGAATAGTGGTTGGTAACGATTCTAGTGCCATTAAATTTCGTAATGTTTCAAATCGATCACGAGGAAGTGGCTTTGTGAGCAAAGTCTGCAATCATTTGCTCAGTCGAACAATATTCTAATGTAAACATGTCCATCCAGAACTGTTTTGCGTACATAATGATATTTGATGTTGATGTGTGTTTGTACGAGAATGGGAGACTGGGTTTCTTGCTATTGCAATTGTCCCTTGATTATCTTCTTTTATAACTGTTGGTTCTTCTTGACCAAAATTTGAAATCACTAAGTAGTCGTCTTAAACCAAACAGCTTCTGTGTGGCACCACTTAATGACATGTATTCTGCTTCTGCAGTTGATAAAGGCAACTGTAGATTGCTTCTTACTGAGCCAGCTTACTGGTCCTCCAGCAAGTAAAAATAGATTACCACTTGTAGAGTGACGATCATCAAGTTCACCCGTCCAATCTGCGTCTGAGTATCCTACTAGAGTACTACTTTCTAATTTCTCATATTTCAGTCCTAAGTTAATGGTCTTCTTTAAGTATCTTAAGATCCTCTTTACTGCTGTTAGGTAGCGGAGCTTCACTTGGATTTGAGCAATACTTTGACGCTGCTCCCACTGCTTGTGAAATGTCGGGACGAGTGGCTATAGCTGCATACAAGAGACTTCCAACCATAGACTGGTACAGTGTAGGATCCACCAATTTGCTGGTTCCATCATCCTTTTTGAGCTTCTCATTAAGATTAGCAGGTGTTGATACCTCTTTACTTGTGACAATCCAAACTTTTCTAACATTGCTGAGATATATGACTTCTGATGTAACCACAAGCACCTCCTGCTCTCACCCATACTCAACTGTTATCCCAAGATAGTGATGCAATTTTCCTAAGTCTTTCATTTTGAATCTTGATGTTAGATTTCTTTACTTCGTTCATCTTCTCATTCGTCTTGGCAGCAATTATCAGATCATCTAACATATGCAGCAACTATTATAATCTCTCCAGATTCTTCCGTCTTAGTAAAGATGCACGGATCTGCAGAACTCTGCTTAAAGTTAGCTGATTTCATATGTTCTTTGAATTCCTTGTTCCAACACCTGGGAGATTGTTTTAGTCATACAACGATTCTTTAACTTGCAAACCATCTTTTCTTTTCTTGGTTGGACATATCCTGCCGGTTGTTGCATGTATATATCTTCTTCGAGTGCTCCATTGAGAAATGCCGTCACAACATATCCATCTGATGTAATAGCATATCATTCTGTATAGCATATGCCAACAGGGTTCGAATCGAGGAATAACGTACCACTGGTGCAAAGGTTTCTTCATAATCAATTCCATACTTTGAGTAAATCCCTTTGCCACCAAACGAGCTTTATATCTCTTTATGTCACCATCACTTCCTCTCTTAACTTTAAAAATCCATTTACATTCTATTGGCTTTCGACCTTCTGGTAGATCAAACCCAATTCCAAGTATCATTCTCCATTAGGGATTCATACTCGACATTAGCTGGTGTACTCCAATTTTTAGTGGTAAACGCTTCTTCTATGCTTTCAGGTATTACCACTTCATTCACTATTGCAGCTTCAACATATTCATCCGTTCCAAACCTAACTGGAGGATGTCTCTACCTAATCAACTGACGTATCTCTCCCACTGGCCTATTAGGTTGAGTGTCATTCTCATAAGAGTCTACTTGAACATTCACCACAGTTGGAATGATTGTCCCCGCTTCAGTTTTTGTTTACCCAAAAATCATTTTTATTAAAGACCCAATCTCTGCTTATCACAACTTTGTGGTTTTTCTCATTCATCAACCTATAACCTTTGGAGTTGAGGCTATAACCAACAATCTGAACTTCTCAGCCTTTTTGTCTAATTTGTTTCTTTGACAGTCTGGAATGTGGGCATAAGCCACACACCCAACAACCCCTAGATGACTTAGATCTGGTCTCCTTTGGTACCATTTTTCATAAGGTGATACCCTTTCTTTAAATGCACTGGTGGGAACTCTGTTTCTAATGTAAGCTGCTGTAGCCACAGCTTCACACCCAATAGCTATCAGGTAACCTTGCAAATCTAATCATGGTTGCTGCTGACTCCATTAAAGTGCGAATTAGTCTTTCTGCTACTCCATTCTGTGCAGGGGAATATGGACGGTGAGCTCATGTCTGATACCTTTAGACTTAAGAAATTCTTCAAAATCTTTAGAAACATACTCCCCTCCATTGTCTGTACGAAGTGTACCAATACTCAATCCACTTTCATTCGTAACAAGAGCTTCAAAACTCTTTAAACTTATGTAAAACTTCGGATTTTTGTCTCATAAAATAGACTTGACAACATCTTGAATAGTCATCGATGAACGAAACGAAAATATTCTTTTGTCCTAAGGACTCAGTGGGGCATTGGTCCACACACTCACTGTGAATGCATTGTAACTTTCTGGTGGAGCGAATTCCTCCAACTCGCTCAAAACGGTTTTCTGTGCAGTTTGCCTTCAATGCATGATTCACAAATGATAGCTCCATCATTCTTTGAAATGGTCATCCTCTTACGAGCCTTTAGAAGCTACTTCGCCTCCTCATTTGCTGTTTCCCTAATGACCAAGTCTTCTATGCCATAAATCGGCTGAGTTGCCCTTTTCAAATGCTGATGAGGCACACTGTTGTACCTGCAACGGGTTTACAGTTTAGCTTGTATAACTTATTTGTCAACCAACGACTCCCATGCCAATTAACTTCCCTTTTCCATTCTTAATAAAACAACTTAGGTCTGTGAATCTAACAGTATTGCCCTTCGATATTGCTGCTCTCACTGACAACAAATTACATGTAAGTTTAGGGACATACAACACACGTCTCATGACACAATTTTTCTGTTTGCTAACCTAAATGTCATATTAAACTTGAATATCTCCGTACCAAGAGCTTCTACGTGACGTCCATCACCAAGGCTCACTTTCTCTGGAACTTCAAACTTGCAATACTGATACAACAGTTCCTTCAAATAGTCATGTGACTAGTGGCCACCAGAGTCTATTATCCACTCTTCAGTCACTGACGAATCTGCCAAGGCTGTAAATAGTCCCTCTGACTCCTGTGACATCTCTTTAGCAGGTTTTTGCATTGTGTCTACCAGTCGGTTTTAGGATTGTGCTCTTGTGGTTTTCTTGGGACAGTCCCATCGAAGATGTCTGTTTGTCCACAGGTAAAGCACTTTGGTTTCCATTGGCGACGTTGCCTGTTACTACCTCTCTCACGATGGTAGAGTGCTGTACCAGAGTCACCTGGCCTTTCCCTACCATATTCCCCGTTCAGCTTCTTTTCTTCGTGGATCAATGATTGCTGAGCATGGCTCAAAGTGACTGTCTCGAGCCTCTAGAGCTTTAACTAACGTTTGAAAACTTGCAGGCAAACTACCAAGGAGGTTTACAACCTGGTCTTCCTCTGCAATAGGTGCTCCGAGGGCAGAGAGCGTATCAGTCAATTCCTTCATCCGTTTCATGTGAGCTTTCGACGGAGGTACCTTTCTTTCATCTCTAAAACCAAATATTGTTTCTTCAGTAGGAGTTTGTTAGCCAGTGTATCCTTCTCTCAAAATGGTTATACAAAGCATCCCATGCTGGCTCGGTCTATCATATGAGTAGTAATAAGGTAAGTTGAGACGGGCTGATTGCGAGTACAATTGTTGGAACGCTTTCTGCGCCCTTTTGTTGTATTCAGCTTCTTCTTGAGCTGTCCGCTCCATG
Source organism: Gigantopelta aegis (assembly GCF_016097555.1). Lineage (NCBI taxonomy): Eukaryota > Metazoa > Mollusca > Gastropoda > Neomphalida > Peltospiridae > Gigantopelta > Gigantopelta aegis. The sequence goes on from NW_024534675.1 coordinate 8,589, forward strand.
CCTGAGTACCTCTGTTTCTCTACTAGGCCCACAGACCATTAGCCAGCAGGAGATGTTTCTTTGGAATTACCAAACAAACCAATTGGTTGCATCTAGTCTGTCAAATAGAACATTTTGTTTGTCCAAGTTGTTGCTTCAGCCATAACAGGCGTTGATCTGGGCTCATAACCTTTTAGCAGAGTTCAGCAACGAATTGATTATGAGAGAGTATAATATAACAACAATAAATATAATCAGAAATAGCAAGTCAACAAGAGAGAGATTGGTCATAGACACATATATAAAACAATACAAAAAATCATTCATTTTATCTAGCATCATTTACAGGAAGTATTACATAACTATGTTTACATAGTGGTTAACACATTCATATATACTTATTAAATCACTATTCTCCAACAGTTACATGGAGGAAGAGATGTACGAGAAATACTAGCAAGAGAGGTGAGAAGAGATAGGACTCAGTGAATATGCAAGAATGGACTCAGTGATAATGGTATGTGATATTATATTATAATAACCCTTTAATAGTGGCTTGCCATTTTAGAAACTACACTAGAACAGTCAAAGAAAAACCTGACAACAATATGAAAATATTCACAATATAATAATACAACTCATGTATTTCATTACAGAAAAACTATCAGCCTTTCTATAATAATTTATGTTTTCACACTAAAGCGACTAATTGGGTGGAATGTGAAAAATGTTTCCAGTGGTACCACATGATATGTGTTGGGATCAAGACACTAAATTTTGTTTGTTTTATGTGTGACATATAATAATTAACTACTAGACTTTTTTGTAGTAAAATTATTTCTTCATGCACAGTAAGTTTGTATAATTACGAACAGTATTTGTGATTGTCAAATTTGAGTTAATAAATAACAAACACTTATCACCTACGTTAAAAAAGCACTTCTCTTAAATGTCCGTTTATTCGTCCATGAGTTCATGTTTTCAAAGAGATGTATATTCAGAACCGTATATAGAAATTTTCTCCAAATTTTGACGGTTAATTTTTTAACATTTATATAATGTTCAAAAGCAGAGAAACGTTCAAGCTATAATACAAGATATGGTCATCTTTCAAATCTATATAAGAATGTCCGTATTATCATTATCTCGAGTGTACAGGATTATATGCTTGTAAATTGTGCAAAGAGATTTCTTTTCAGTATATTTTTTGCAATAAACTATATGACGGATTGGGGCTGGTGTCGAAAGTCAGCTTCGAACGCTCCGTGTATTTAAAAACAGTAAAAACATCAGTGTCAGATCATTGAGCCCACGCCTCTAACGGTTTCTATGGTTACTAATGCGTCTTTTGTCTTAATAACCGAATATTAAGATGAAGAATAAACTGAATATTTTTATATTAGTGATTACTACACTTGCTATCCAGAAGGCATTCACTGCTCGTAAGTGTACACTTCAATATATATATATATATATTCATAAATTAAAAAGCATGGTGGCTGCAGACTAGCACTCAATACAGAGCACCATTAATACTACAGTATGAGTGGTCTGGAATTCAAAGATAGATCAGTAGCAGAAGAATGTCATAGACTTAAAGAGTAGTCTAGTAGCAGCATGGATAACATGCAGAAAAATGCATTCAATGTTAGCTAAAACCACAACTAGATAGAGATAATTTGACTTTTTATGTCAATTGCTCTATAGTTGCAGAATTGTTTCATGAATGAATCAGTGATTATAAATGCAATGTATTACTATGATTTAAGCTCGCCATTGTTGAACAGCAAGACATTAATTTTACACAAACCAAGACAATTAGCACTATAAGCCCTTTATACTTGGCACAGTCTGAATATTGTTGTACTTTACAGCTCAATAACAATAGCTCCAGCTCCAGTATCTGCTAAACTTTACACAGTGTAAACTTTACCTTGAAGGTATAGGGGATATACTGTTGTGGACTGTAGAGGATCATTCTCTTTCTGGTTCCGTTTATCAACAAAGAAAGATATCAATAACTACTATGCCTTTATCAGTTGGTGTATGGTCATCAGTTCTAATTATAAGAGCACTACCAATTAATGACGGGATCACTGTTGGATGCACTGTGGCCAATAACAACTATGAAGTTATATCTAAAGGAACTACTTTGGAAGTTAAAGGTTAGTTATGCCATATAAAAGTCATAACAAAGTTATTAAATAACAGAATTATACCTGTAGAAAACATCCAGTTCTATTTTATTCTCAACACCTCTTCAATTTCATTGTCCTGGTTCCATTTATTTAAAGATTTCCCCTATTACATTATATATATTATATAGAAAACCGACATGGCGAGTTAATATATAATGATACCACTGAAGATACATCATATAAGTTACAGAATCTCACAGTCTGTGATATTTACACTGCTACTATTATAACCCCGTAGTGGAAAATACAGTTCCAGCAATGTTACATTAAAATGAGGGTATGTTGTTAAATATTTACATGTGTCTAAACTTATCTATATTATTTTTTATAGAGGATTTTATTAATATTATGCCAGATCACAGGGTTATCTTTAATGAAGGCAACGATTTTTTTGATGTTGAATTCCAAGTTTTGTTGTAAGCAAAAATTGGGTATATATATATACATATATTATGGGTGTACAGATTATAGGTTTTCCTATCTTTGTGGCAGTACATTAGTGGGGCGTCACAATAGAGAAACAACAACAGAATCGAACAGAAAAGGGAGCATATTCGAAAAAATATTGACAGATTTTCAAAAGATAATGCATCAGTGACTGTAAACTATACAGTATCAAATATTAGTCCTCAACTAAGCTATATCTTTGTTGCTGATATACTGGACCTATTGAATAATTCTAAAGCGAAGAAATGAATCCACTATTTAGTGAGTGTTTTCTTGTTAATTTATTAAATTGATACCTCTTGTCACCGTGCATAGCAACTTACCATGTCCAAAGTCTGAAGCTACAGTAATTTCTCCGATAATGGGTCAGTTGCTGTAGAGTGTAGGTTTGCTAAGGGATCTACTGCTGATGGATGTCATGTGATATTTAGAGAGTCTTTTCAAGGGAATAGTGGAATTTATTAATGTCACTAAATTTAGTAGTGAGAATATTGCAGTATACCACTATATAACTCTATCAGTTAGTGGTAACTATACTGTGGACAGCATCTGATATAGTAGATGGTACCATAAATATACTAACCCATCTATTGTGTACTCTCAAGTACTAGAGTACACATTACCAATATGTTCTGCCATGAAAAGTAAGTATACAAGCAAACTTTTATGATTTGACTTTTGTATCACTAGCTACTACATCAAATAGGACAAACATTCTCTCGTATTTGTAGTACTACAGGTATAATGACTCTATAGAACCCTACTACTTATAGTAAAATATCCAATGGTATGCAAGTTAACAATTTTAAAGTCATAACTCATGTTTTTGAATTAAATTTTATAGGTTCCAGTCTAAATTTGATGATGATAATGTTTATTATAGTAGGTGGGACTTATCCTGGTGTTAATAATAGTAATTATAGTATTTATTGTTCTTTGTGTTTACTACAAAATAGAAGGTATACTAGCAACTATATTAATAATTGTAATATAATTATTATAAATTATCAATAATTATATTATACTATCAAATAGACAAAGAAAGAGCCAATTAAATATATCTTACCGTATCCTCCATATATACTATCAGTGAACAAAAACAAGTTTGTGTTGAGAAGCATGTGGTAAAGTAACTATGATAATTACACTCTTACTGTTGAAACCCACATAATATGCATATCAATAAGAAACAGTTAGTTATTATTATTATGCAATCAATCAAGATTTATAAATTTATGACATTGTACATGTACTTGATACCATACTGCTGTCATTGTACAGCGCTATGATTATAATATTATGCATTATACAATATTGCTGAAAACTAGATCAATCTTCCTTAGCCTCCTTTCTTTAATTTTGCTTAAATGGGTAGTATTTTATTTTATATTTATTTCCAGATTTACAATATTTATCTTATCACTCATTGTATTATTTAAATAATGCATTCTCTGCACAAAAAGAATTATTAAAAACTCTGTACTAAATGTCCATTGAACATTTGTTAGTTATTAACTACTCTTTATTATAATCATAACCTAACTGTACAGTTAAGACAGATAAAGTGCACTTAAACAAAGTATTATCACTATGTGTGATTTTGAATCCTATTACAATTATGTAGGTCAATCTAACGATCAATACTGATGAAAAATTCGAAAAAATAATAATAATTGTTAATAATTGTTTTATATTATACTTAAGTTTTAGAATTACATGTGTTTTGCTTTCTGTTTGGTGTAAATATCAGCTAATTAGAAGTGACAGCAGTTATACCTTTCCTTATACTTTTTTGTTTTACAAAATATTGTATTCATAACTTTTGCTATAATATGATAATATGTCATTCTGTATTAATTGTCCATGAGCATAATAATATTCACTACTGATCTTTGGAGACAGTAATGAATTAATTAAGATGTTCTTTATTACTACTGGGTGTGGTCCATGCATGGCCTTTTAGTACAATATATCTATTCATTGTTCTTGCTCACCTATGTACATAAAATTGAAATAATCTAGTAGATAGAATAAGTCTACTTAAATTTAAATTATAGAATTAATGTATTAATTAGATTATAGCTAATGTAAATAGGTTCAATCTGATTGGTCGGTTTGAAGTTTCTAAACTAAGTATTAACTTGCTTTAATTTCCAGGCTCATTATGAACCCACTCGAAGCTGAAATAATAACTAACTCTGTATTGTAGTCAGTTTTTTTTAATTTTTATAATTAATTTTTCAAGCATTTTCATATTAATAATTATTGTAGTTTGTGTGACTTCACACTATAGGATACTACCAAACCTTTGCCATTATTGGTTTCTGTAAGCATTGGGGATGCAGTTGATTCAGTGTTGATTTCTTGAAAACCTTGAAAACCAATATCTTCCTTAGTGAGAACAGTCTTTAAGGTAAAAATATCTGAAATTTTTTTCCAGCTTTTTTTTGATGGAATCTTGTGTCAGGTTTATTGATAAGTGACTTTCGCGGTGTTAAAATAGTTAAATAAAATGTATTAATTATTATTGCTATTATTATTATTGTTATTATTGTTCGTATTTTTATGTGCCTTCATCTCAAGCAGACCGTGCTTTAATAACAATACTAATAACACAATAATAAAAATGGTAATAATATATTTAACTATTTTAACCCCGCGAAAGTCACTTATCAATACCTGACACTAAGTGTATTCATTGCCTTTAATTAATAAAATCGATTATTCATTATCAAGATGGCGACTTTTGCACTGTTAGATACTGTTGTTGTGATTTTGATTCTATGGATAATGTAACAACCTGCCGACAAGTTCAAGAACGAAAATGATCAAATTTTAGTACTTTTACGGATGCATTTCTTTGTACGATTTGTTAAAATGTAATAATAATAATAGTGATTAAGTAGGGAATTTATAGCTTTGTAAAAATGTCAAATATTATAGAAATCTAAATCATCCATCCGTATAATTGTAGTAATTGACTTCATCTTTAATTTTCAAAATTTCAGCTCTTTATTTTCTTTAATATTATTATTTGACGTCTCCAAAGCATTGCAGATATTAAGGAATCAAACTACATTTCTGCAAAGTACTAGGGTTTAACAAAAATTTTAAAGCATGATCAATTATTACAACAAGTATCTTTTACATGATTCCATCAAAAAAAGCTGAAAAAAAATTTAGATATTTTTACCTGAAGTAGTGTGGAGTGAAAGGACTGTTTGTCAGCATCACAAAGAGATAGAATAAGGAGTATGCAGAGTATACCAAATAGCATGATGCATTAGCATTGGCACAAGTATATCACTGCTGAACAAATCATTTTTATATAGAGGTTCCATATTCTCTATTTTGGTCATATATTTCTTTATTTCAATTGAAGGTGTGGCCACGCACCATATAGTTTTTATTCATAGATTATATAGGCTACATAGTCCATACAATCTATGGTGTAGTGCAATCAGTTGATTATTAGTCTTTTAGCTAGCACAAAAATGTTGAGCGGTTCTCTTGGGTTAATAATACATATAGATGTAAATTTCGACACTAAACTAAAGCATAATCAGCAAAAATGGCTGAGATCATCATGGAGGGGTTCTTAAGTAATATTCTGATAGTAATCTTCATGACATCTCGGATTGTGAATGGACTAGTAAGTTAATGTATCTATAGACCAATTGCAAGGTTAAAATAAAGTACTGCTTAAGTTTATACTTTATATCATATAATAGTTAAAATCACAGTAGCTTCCTCACCAGTATCTGCTCCACTTTTGACACACTGGCTAACTTTACCTGTGTGGGTATTGGAGATGTGTTGTTACGGACAGTTGAGGATAGTTCACTTGGCAATCCTAGCAATCAACACAGAGATATATCAGTTACTACTACTAACAATGTATCCCTTGGTACACTGTCATCAGTACTAACAATAACAGCACTACCTATTAATGACGGATAAGTGTTGGGTGTCCAGTAGCCAGTAACAACTTTGATTTTTGTATCAAAAGGAACAACTTTGGAAGTCGAAGGTTAGATTTTTGTGCTAAAGTTTGAGTTTCATTAATGACAATAACAATAAATTTTAAATCACAAACTTTAGTAGTCTTAAGATTACTGATAGATATACGTAATGATTTAAAGATAACAATTATTTATACTTTACGAGAATTGTAGTTATATACATTCTACCATTACAAAGGTTCAATAATAATCTTTATACTTTGGAGGGTAATTACACCAGTAAAAGATCTCCAATTCACTTTAATTCTTCCTGGTTGACCTGGTCCTCCTCCCTTATTTTCTTCTGAGAACTACTCTGATATTATAACCACATAAATATATAGAAAATAAATTCGGCCATTACTAATATAATAATATGACCAAGTACATCTTATGACTTATATAACCTCACCGTCTTTGATATTTACATTGCTAACTGTTTACCAGCTTAATGTGGAGGGATATAGTTCAGCAGAAATACAATGGTTCAATATGGATATACTGGAGGGTCATAATTAAGCTATTAATTAATCTATCAAAATCTACTATATTGTTTTATATAGAAAAACTATGTCATATATTACATGACCAACAAGAACTTTCTTTCTTTGATAAAGACAGCACTTTTGTAAATTGTATGCTTTCAATTACTGGTGAGCAAACTATCCACACTAACAATTTTTAATGTATTATTTTATATCAGGTTGTAGGATATCCTATGCACTTTGTAACAGTTACATTACTGGGTATTACAAAATATATGAATGGAACAGAACGCAAAACATACTTGGAGAGATATTCAATGCGTTCTCTCAAAGATTGTCAGGTCAGTAACTGTTAATTACGTACACACTGGTATCAAACGGATATTGGTCCACAAATGAATTTGGCCTTCATTGCGCAGGGGTATAATCATTTTTAACAAGTCCTATCTACTGTAACGGAATCAGCTCATATTTCTATAAGTTTGTTTTTGGTCTCAAACTTAAACCTTTTCAAACTTGCCCTTACATAGCAACTTATCATGTTCAAGGCTCACTCTACAATACCACTCTGAACAATGGGATCAGTTGTTTTGTGGGTGTGGTAGGTTTGCTGAGGAGATCTACTGCTTGATGGAGGTCATTTGATATTTAGAGGAGTCTTCTAAAGGAACTGTGAAATGTATTAATATCACTAAATCCAGTATAGAGGAGAGTACTGTTATACCAGTACTTTAACTCTCTACCAATTAGTGGTAACCTAACAGTGACAGCTCATGATAGAAGTAGATGGTATCATTATGATTAATCCATCTGTTTTGTAACTCTCAAGTCTTTAATAATATATACCACTACCATCCTCCTGAACCTAGTGAAAACTACTAGTAGTAAGTAGTATTTTATACTGATATTTAGGATACATTTTATGACATAAATCAGGCACTCTACACGTGGCAAGGATTTGAGATGTTGTGATATTTCTAGTCGTATTAACGCTGTTGCATCACTAGCAGCGAAACTACTCAGATGTAATGAGGTACCATCATGACTTCTAATAATATAATCAAGTGACATATATAGCATATATTATATATATAATATAGATATAGAGAACTATTAGTAGTGTTTTGAAATCTAGATGTGTTTATAGTATACTAGTGCAGTTAGTATATCTTTAGTGTACTGGTACTTGTTTTATAATAACAGTTGGACAACTAGAAACTGTCTATTTAAAGAAGAAAAGAAAGTTGGTGACATGAAGGTGTGTTTGTAAGGTTGAAGGAGTATATACATTGTATAACAATATATCTTTTCCTATTTAGTTTAATGAGGAAGGCCATCACTTAAATCTTGCATAATTCAAAACGGTAGGTATATGTCCAGGCTTTTGTTGCAAGCTTTGGCCCATTAAAAAGTTAATCGAAAGGCTTTTTGAAACAGGCTGATCCAGCTTTAAACAAACCTATAATTCGGTATTAGTATTATTACTGGCAGATATTTATTGAAAAGAAAGAGATTAGGCATTTAAAATAGATACTAATCACTACTGCTTGTAGCTCAAGATCCACAAAATTGTTTTCTCTTTGCGAGTACGGTAGATTTTTACAATCCTTAATGCGAATAATATAGTTAATTAAAATATACAGTTGTTGTGTGTGTGTAAAGTTGAGTATATTACAGTTAAAATTTTAGTAACTATCATCATTTTAAACAGTGCATAGTAGACCCAGAGACAAGAAGAGAACAATGAGCTAGAAGACTAATTCCACAGATGCAGTAGTGCAAAATAAAGTTTTATGTGTCCCACTATCAGGAACATTACCATAGTCTGATAGTTTTATTTATTTAATTATTTAATTCTATATAGTAAATCTAAATTACAAGCAAGAATGAAGATTTGTAAGGCCAAAACCAAAACCATAACAATGTGTTTTTTCAATCTATGCGAGGATCTTTCATAATGGAAAAATACTGCAAATTTACAAAAATAAACATCAAACAAGAATTGACAGAAGCCTTTTGCAAACTTCCTTCTGTCAAAGGAGTTATTATATAATTACAATTTTTTTCATATTTGTCGATCTTGAAGATGGCTTAATTACTACCTCCAGATCACTCAAAGATGGACCGGTGAATACCTCTAAATAGTTATAGTCTAGCAGGAGGTTGAATCAAACTAACAAAATTCTTTCTTGACGCTAAATAATAAAATAAATAATAATAATGGATGATATATCGCTTATGATGATATGGTAAAGGTTACATATATGAATAACAGAAATTACTTCACATTAGTTGTTTTCTTTAAGTCAACGTAAAACATATGTGCCTCATGATAATTTTAAAAAATAGAGGACTCATTTCTGTAACGTTTTGGACTTTTTTAATATCCGACATTTATCCCGCGTGCATGGCGTAAGTGGCCTGTTAATAACTTGTGCTTACCTTGTTTGGAGGGTTGTTGCTGGATGTTAAGGCTGAAATCATTTTACTGTGAAGAGAGAAACCTACATATTTTAGCGACTGTAATGCTGGACTTAACTGGTATACTGTCACGATGAGTTAACTTATTTACCATGCCTAATATTGTCTTTCAGAAGTTTAAACAGCACCGCCAGTGTTTTCCATCTTAGTGAGTTATCTTCTCTGACATTGTTTGCTTTGTAAATAAGATAAATGTACACAATTAAAGATGGCAATGACGGCAGAAATCAACTATTGGAGATCTTCCATGCAAGTTAACATAGAGGAGACTTTAATTTTGAAGCATAACAGGTGAAAACATAACAAAAGGATTGTGAACATATGTTGCATAGACATGCCGCTATTTTACAAACAAGGATTGTTACTGTTGCCATTTCGAATGAGTAGTCTCCCAATAGAATTGTAAAGCCAGAGCTTTGAAGGATTCAATGCTGAATGAATGTCGGAATATTAATCGGTTGGTTGTCATTTTCTATTTTTTACAATCCTTTTCAGAAAAAAATGAGTGAGTGTTCATTAAGGCAACTAATAGTAACTGTGAGAATTGTTTCTTTAGAACTGTTCAATCAAATATCTTAGTGTTTAACAACAGAAGTCACAGCTTGTCAATTTTGTTTCTAATGTTTATATATCATAATAATTAATTCTAGCACCATAATAATGAAAGATTTAATTAATTTTTTTTCAATTTTTTTTGGCATAATGCTAATCACTTCATAACTGATGTATCCCATAACCAACAGAAGGGGCGTGTAGTTTGAGCAGTATTAAGGAGCGCGCTCTTAGAAAATGAGAGGATCCGTGGTGGTTTGCGCCTTGATCTGTGCCGGGACCTCCTAGACCTTTTAAACAGCTGATGCTACTTAAATTTCTGAGCGTTTTCAATAATCTTTTACTTACTATTTTAATACAGGTATTATTCACATGCCCTTCTAATATCACTGCATCACCGTGCGCATCAGTTACTTTACCTGTGAGCTATAGGAATCCACTAATTGGACCGTTTCGGTGATTCCTCCAACCACTTGGACTATTAAAGCCACAAAGAGAGATTCATACCTACTAAATATATCAGTTATTTTTCAATCAGTTCTAAAAAAACCTACCTTTAATTGGGAACACTTTGGTGTGCGTTTTGTGTTTTAA
>NW_024534676.1:0-15156 GCF_016097555.1 Gigantopelta aegis
ATTTTTTTCAGCAAACAATGAGGATTGAATTCATAATGAAAACACTCATGAAATTTCTTAAAAGGTATGTGATTTCCAGTTTGTTTTCAGATATATTATATGTGAGGTGCCACACGTTTTATTCATTTCATTTGAACTTATTTTCGTGCTTATATCCAATTAAGGTTCAAGCACGCTGTCCTGGGCACGCGCCTCAGCTATCTGGGCTGTCTGTCCAGGACAGTGAGTTAGTTGTTAGTGGTTAGACAGAGAGAAGAGAGTGTAATGGTCTTACACCTACCCACGGAGTCGTTAAATCTCACGTTTGTTAAACATTAACATTATCAGTAATAGAAATTGATTTGTACTGCGAAACCTGCACTAATACTAGGTCATTTATCTGAAAATAACTTTTGCCTAATTAGTTCATTTTGGTTTACAAGGAATTATTTTGTACTGCTAAACGTACTAGTATTAGGTAATTTATGTGGAGATAACTTTTGAATAATTAGTTCATTTTGTAGTTACAAAGGAGTTACTTCCCTTTAGCCCACTGAATTCAGTTTAAAATTATGTGTGCAAATAATTATCTTCTTAGAACGAAGGAATCTTTTATTTAACGGCACACTGAACACATTTTATTTACGGTTATATGGCGTTAGACATATGGTTAAGGACCACACAGATAATGAGAGAGGAAACCCGCTTCTGCCGCGCAATGTATCTCAGAAAGGCGGAATGACACGCGGAATGAAATGGTAATTTTTACTTTTTGTTGTTTGTGGGTCCACTGAGCTACCCCGCGCTTTCTTTAGCACTGAATGTTTCTACATGGACAGGCGCGAGACGAAGCCCAGTGGCAAAGCGCTCGACTGATGCGCGGTCGGTCTAGGATCGATCCCCGTCGGTGGGCCCATCGGGCTATTTCTCGTTTCCGCCAGGGCACCACGACTGGTATATATTTTGGGGCCGAAGTTTCCAAAATTGATTTTTACCGAAATCTGTGTATTAAGTAGTCGAATAAACAAAGTTTTGGGTACATAATGGATAGACACCACTCACACAGGGTCTCCTCCACTCTATAAATATCAGAACCCTTTCTGAAAGTCAGTATATGGGACAATGACCGCCATACAAGTACGCACTATAGTGCCAAAAGCATTGCTATATGTGTTCTGACATCTAGTTCACCCCACCCCTAAACATAAAATGAGAAAATGTAAAGGCAAATGTATGTATCGTATGTACACCCTGCGTGGGCGAATTATAGGAACATTTATTTTAGTCTTTGGCCCAAATATTTGGTGAATAAGTGCAAAAATATATTTTGGGGCCGAATTTTCCAAAATTGATTTGTACCGAAATGTCTGTATTAAGTAGTCGAATAAACAAAGTTTTTGCTACATAACGGATAGGGACCACTCACACAGGGTCTTCTCCACTCTATAAATATCAGAACCCTTTTTGAAAGTCAGTATATGGGGCAATGACCGCTATACAAGTACGCACTATAGTGCTGAAAGTATTGCTATATGTGTTGTGACATCTAGTTCACCCCACCCCCTAAAATTAAAATCTGTAAATGTAAAGGCAAATGTATGTATCGTATGTACGACCTGCGTGGGCGAATTATAGAAAGATTTATTTCAGTCCTTGGCCCAAATATTTGGTGAATAAGTGGAAAAATAAATTTTGGGGCCGAATTTTCCAAAATTGATTTTTGCCGAATGGTGTGTATTAGGTAGTCGAATAAACACAGTTTTTGGTACATAACGGATAGGGACCACTCACACAGGGTCTCCTCCACTCTATAAATATCAGAACCCTTTCTGAAAGTCAGTATATGGGGAAATGACCGCCATACAAGTACGCACTATAGTGCCAAAAGCATTGCTATATGTGTTGTGACATCTAGTTCACCCCACCCCTAAACATAAAACGAGTAAATGTAAAGGCAAATGTATGTATCGTATGTACACCCTGCGTGGGCGAATTATAGGAACTTTTATTTTAGTCCTCGGCCCAAATATTTGGTGAATAAGTGGACAAATGTTTTTTTTTGGCCCGAATTTTCCAAAATTGGTTTTTGCCAAATGGTGTGTATTAAGTAGTCGAATAAAGAACGTTTTTGGTACATAATGGATAGGGACCACTCACACAGGGTCTCCTGCACTCTATAAATATCAGAACCGTTTCTGAAAGTCAGTATATGGGGCAATGACCGCCATACAAGTACGCACTATAGTGCTGAAAGCATAGCTATGTGTGTTCTGACATCTAGTTCACCCCACCCCTAAAAATAAAATGTGTGAATGTGAAGGCAAATGTATGTATCGTATGTACGCCCTGCGTGGGCGAATTAAGGAAACCTTTACTTTAGTCCTTGGCCCAAATAGTTGGTGAATAAGGGCAAAAATAATTTTGGGGCCGAATTTTCCAAAATTGATTTTTGCCGAACGGTGTGCATTAAGTAGTCGAATAAACAAAGTTTTTGGAACATAATGGATAGGGACCACTCACACAGGGTCTCCTGCACTCTATACATATCAGAACCCTTTCTGAAAGTCAGTATATGGGGCAATGACCGCCATACAAGTACGCACTATAGTGCTGAAAGCATAGCTATGTGTGTTCTGACATCCAGTTCACCCCACCCCTAAACATAAAATGTGTGAATGTGAAGGGAAATGTATGTATCGTATGTACGCCCTGCGTGGGCGAATTATAGGAACATTTATTTCAGTCCTTGGCCCAAATATTTGGTGAATAAGGGCAAAAATAAATTTTGGGGCCGAATTTTCCAAAATTGATTTTTGCCGAACGGTGTGTATTAAGTAGTCGAATAAAGAACGTTTTTGGTACATAATGGATAGGGACCACTCACACAGGGTCTCCTGCACTCTTTAAATATCAGAACCCTTTCTGAAAGTCAGTATATGGGGCAATGACCGCCATACAAGTACGCACTATAGTGCTGAAAGCATTGCTATACGTGTTCTGACATCTAGTTCACCCCACCCCTAAAAATAAAATGTGTGAATGTGAAGGCAAATGTATGTATCGTATGTACGCCCTGCGTGGGCGAATTAAGGAAACCTTTACTTTAGTCCTTGGCCCAAATAGTTGGTGAATAAGGGCAAAAATAAATTTTGGGGCCGAATTTTCCAAAATTGATTTTTGCCGAACGGTGTGCATTAAGTAGTCGAATAAACAACGTTTTTGGTACATAATGGATAGGGACCACTCACACAGGGTCTCCTGCACTCTATAAATATCAGAACCCTTTCTGAAAGTCAGTATATGGGGCAATGACCGCCATACAAGTACGCACTATAGTGCTGAAAGCATTGCTATACGTGTTCTGACATCTAGTTCACCCCACCCCTAAAAATAAAATGTGTGAATGTGAAGGCAAATGTATGTATCGTATGTACGCCCTGCGTGGGCGAATTAAGGAAACATTTACTTTAGTCCTTGGCCCAAATATTTGGTGAATAAGGGCAAAAATAAATTTTGGGGCCGAATTTTCCAAAATTGATTTTTGCCGAACGGTGTGCATTAAGTAGTCGAATAAACAAAGTTTTTGGTACATAATGGATAGGGACCACTCACACAGGGTCTCCTGCACTCTATAAATATCAGAACCCTTTCTGAAAGTCAGTATATGGGGCAATGACCGCCATACAAGTACGCACTATAGTGCTGAAAGCATTGCTATACGTGTTCTGACATCTAGTTCACCCCACCCCTAAAAATAAAATGTGTGAATGTGAAGGCAAATGTATGTATCGTATGTACGCCCTGCGTGGGCGAATTATAGGAACATTTACTTTAGTCCTTGGCCCAAATATTTGGTGAATAAGGGCAAAAATGAATTTTGGGGCCGAATTTTCCAAAATTGATTTTTGCCGAACGGTGTGTATTAAGTAGTCGAATAAAGAACGTTTTTGGTACATAATGGATAGGGACCACTCACACAGGGTCTCCTGCACTCTATAAATATCAGAACCCTTTCTGAAAGTCAGTATATGGGGCAATGACCGCCATACAAGTACGCACTATAGTGCTGAAAGCATTGCTATATGTGTTCTGACATCTAGTTCACCCCACCCCTAAAAATAAAATGTGTGAATGTGAAGGGAAATGTATGTATCGTATGTACGCCCTGCGTGGGCGAATTATGGGAACATTTACTTTAGTCCTTGGCCCAAATATTTGGTGAATAAGTGCAAAAATAAATTTTGGGGCCGAATTTTCCAAAATTGATTTTTGCCGAACGGTGTGCATTAAGTAGTCGAATAAACAAAGTTTTTGGTACATAATGGATAGGGACCACTCACACAGGGTCTCCTGCACTCTATAAATATCAGAACCCTTTCTGAAAGTCAGTATATGGGGCAATGACCGCCATACAAGTACGCACTATAGTGCTGAAAGCATTGCTATACGTGTTCTGACATCTAGTTCACCCCACCCCTAAAAATAAAATGTGTGAATGTGAAGGCAAATGTATGTATCGTATGTACGCCCTGCGTGGGCGAATTAGGGAACATTTACTTTAGTCCTTGGCCCAAATATTTGGTGAATAAGGGCAAAAATAAATTTTGGGGCCGAATTTTCCAAAATTGATTTTTGCCGAACGGTGTGTATTAAGTAGTCGAATAAAGAACGTTTTTGGTACATAATGGATAGGGACCACTCACACAGGGTCTCCTGCACTCTATAAATATCAGAACCCTTTCTGAAAGTCAGTATATGGGGCAATGACCGCCATACAAGTACGCACTATAGTGCTGAAAGCATTGCTATGTGTGTTCTGACATCTAGTTCACCCCACCCCTAAAAATAAAATGTGTGAATGTGAAGGGAAATGTATGTATCGTATGTACGCCCTGCGTGGGCGAATTATGGGAACATTTACTTTAGTCCTTGGCCCAAATATTTGGTGAATAAGTGCAAAAATAAATTTTGGGGCCGAATTTTCAAAAATTGATTTTTCCCGAACGGTGTGCATTAAGTAGTCGAATAAACAAAGTTTTTGGTACATAATGGATAGGGACCACTCACACAGGGTCTCCTGCACTCTATAAATATCAGAACCCTTTCTGAAAGTCAGTATATGGGGCAATGACCGCCATACAAGTACGCACTATAGTGCTGAAAGCATAGCTATGTGTGTTCTGACATCCAGTTCACCCCACCCCTAAAAATAAAATGTGTAAATGTAAAGGGAAATGTATGTATCGAATGTATGCCCTGCGTGGGCGAATTATGGGAACATTTACTTTAGTCCTTGGCCCAAACATTTGGTGAATAAGGGCAAAAATAAATTTTGGGGCCGAATTTTACAAAATCGATTTTTGCCGAACGGTGTGTATTAAGTAGTCGAATAAAGAACGTTTTTGGTACATAATGGATAGGGACCACTCACACAGGGTCTCCTGCACTCTATAAATATCAGAACCCTTTCTGAAAGTCAGTATATGGGGCAATGACCGCCATACAAGTACGCACTATAGTGCTGAAAGCATTGCTATACGTGTTCTGACATCTAGTTCACCCCACCCCTAAAAATAAAATGTGTGAATGTGAAGGCAAATGTATGTATCGTATGTACGCCCTGCGTGGGCGAATTAAGGAACATTTACTTTAGTCCTTGGCCCAAATATTTGGTGAATAAGGGCAAAAATAAATTTTGGGGCCGAATTTTCCAAAATTGATTTTTGCCGAACGGTGTGCATTAAGTAGTCGAATAAACAAAGTTTTTGGTACATAATGGATAGGGACCACTCACACAGGGTCTCCTGCACTCTATAAATATCAGAACCCTTTCTGAAAGTCAGTATATGGGGCAATGACCGCCATACAAGTACGCACTATAGTGCTGAAAGCATTGCTATACGTGTTCTGACATCTAGTTCACCCCACCCCTAAAAATAAAATGTGTGAATGTGAAGGCAAATGTATGTATCGTATGTACGCCCTGCGTGGGCGAATTAAGGAAACATTTACTTTAGTCCTTGGCCCAAATATTTGGTGAATAAGGGCAAAAATAAATTTTGGGGCCGAATTTTCCAAAATTGATTTTTGCCGAACGGTGTGTATTAAGTAGTCGAATAAAGAACGTTTTTGGTACATAATGGATAGGGACCACTCACACAGGGTCTCCTGCACTCTTTAAATATCAGAACCCTTTCTGAAAGTCAGTATATGGGGCAATGACCGCCATACAAGTACGCACTATAGTGCTGAAAGCATTGCTATACGTGTTCTGACATCTAGTTCACCCCACCCCTAAAAATAAAATGTGTGAATGTGAAGGCAAATGTATGTATCGTATGTACGCCCTGCGTGGGCGAATTAAGGGAACATTTACTTTAGTCCTTGGCCCAAATATTTGGTGAATAAGGGCAAAAATAAATTTTGGGGCCGAATTTTCCAAAATTGATTTTTGCCGAACGGTGTGCATTAAGTAGTCGAATAAACAAAGTTTTTGGTACATAATGGATAGGGGACCACTCACACAGGGTCTCCTGCACTCTATAAATATCAGAACCCTTTCTGAAAGTCAGTATATGGGGCAATGACCGCCATACAAGTACGCACTATAGTGCTGAAAGCATTGCTATGTGTGTTCTGACATCCAGTTCACCCCACCCCTAAAAATAAAATGTGTAAATGTAAAGGGAAATGTATGTATCGAATGTACGCCCTGCGTGGGCGAATTATGGGAACATTTACTTTAGTCCTTGGCCCAAATATTTGGTGAATAAGTGCAAAAATAAATTTTGGGGCCGAATTTTCCAAAATTGATTTTTCCCGAACGGTGTGCATTAAGTAGTCGAATAAACAAAGTTTTTGGTACATAATGGATAGGGACCACTCACACAGGGTCTCCTGCACTCTATAAATATCAGAACCCTTTCTGAAAGTCAGTATATGGGGCAATGACCGCCATACAAGTACGCACTATAGTGCTGAAAGCATTGCTATACGTGTTCTGACATCTAGTTCACCCCACCCCTAAAAATAAAATGTGTGAATGTGAAGGCAAATGTATGTATCGTATGTACGCCCTGCGTGGGCGAATTATAGGAACATTTAGTTTAGTCCTTGGCCCAAATATTTGGTGAATAAGGGCAAAAATAAATTTTGGGGCCGAATTTTCCAAAATTGATTTTTGCCGAACGGTGTGTATTAAGTAGTCGAATAAAGAACGTTTTTGGTACATAATGGATAGGGACCACTCACACAGGGTCTCCTGCACTCTATAAATATCAGAACCCTTTCTGAAAGTCAGTATATGGGGCAATGACCGCCATACAAGTACGCACTATAGTGCTGAAAGCATTGCTATGTGTGTTCTGACATCCAGTTCACCCCACCCCTAAAAATAAAATGTGTGAATGTGAAGGCAAATGTATGTATCGTATGTACGCCCTGCGTGGGCGAATTATGGGAACATTTACTTTAGTCCTTGGCCCAAATATTTGGTGAATAAGGGCAAAAATAAATTTTGGGGCCGAATTTTCCAAAATTGATTTTTGCCGAACGGTGTGTATTAAGTAGTCGAATAAACCAAGTTTTTGGTACATAATGCATAGGGACCACTCACACAGGGTCTCCTGCACTCTATAAATATCAGAACCCTTTCTGAAAGTCAGTATATGGGGCAATGACCGCCATGCAAGTACGCACTATAGTGCTGAAAGCATTGCTATGTGTGTTCTGACATCCATTTCACCCCACCCCTAAAAATAAAATGTGTGAATGTGAAGGCAAATGTATGTATCGTATGTACGCCCTGCGTGGGCGAATTATGGGAACATTTACTTTAGTCCTTGGCCCAAATATTTGGTGAATAAGGGCAAAAATAAATTTTGGGGCCGAATTTTCCAAAATTGATTTTTGCCGAACGGTGTGTATTAAGTAGTCGAATAAACCAAGTTTTTGGTACATAATGGATAGGGACCACTCACACAGGGTCTCCTGCACTCTATAAATATCAGAACCCTTTCTGAAAGTCAGTATATGGGGCAATGACCGCCATACAAGTACGCACTATAGTGCTGAAAGCATTGCTATACGTGTTCTGACATCTAGTTCACCCCACCCCTAAAAATAAAATGTGTGAATGTGAAGGCAAATGTATGTATCGTATGTACGCCCTGCGTGGGCGAATTAAGGGAACATTTACTTTAGTCCTTGGCCCAAATATTTGGTGAATAAGGGCAAAAATAAATTTTGGGGCCGAATTTTCCAAAATTGATTTTTGCCGAACGGTGTGCATTAAGTAGTCGAATAAACAAAGTTTTTGGTACATAATGGATAGGGACCACTCACACAGGGTCTCCTGCACTCTATAAATATCAGAACCCTTTCTGAAAGTCAGTATATGGGGCAATGACCGCCATACAAGTACGCACTATAGTGCTGAAAGCATTGCTATACGTGTTCTGACATCTAGTTCACCCCACCCCTAAAAATAAAATGTGTGAATGTGAAGGCAAATGTATGTATCGTATGTACGCCCTGCGTGGGCGAATTATGGGAACATTTACTTTAGTCCTTGGCCCAAATATTTGGTGAATAAGGGCAAAAATAAATTTTGGGGCCGAATTTTCCAAAATTGATTTTTCCCGAACGGTGTGCATTAAGTAGTCGAATAAACAAAGTTTTTGGTACATAATGGATAGGGACCACTCACACAGGGTCTCCTGCACTCTATAAATATCAGAACCCTTTCTGAAAGTCAGTATATGGGGCAATGACCGCCATACAAGTACGCACTATAGTGCTGAAAGCATTGCTATACGTGTTCTGACATCTAGTTCACCCCACCCCTAAAAATAAATGTGTGAATGTGAAGGCAAATGTATGTATCGTATGTACGCCCTGCGTGGGCGAATTAAGGGAACATTTACTTTAGTCCTTGGCCCAAATATTTGGTGAATAAGGGCAAAAATAAATTTTGGGGCCGAATTTTCCAAAATTGATTTTTGCCGAACGGTGTGCATTAAGTAGTCGAATAAACAAACGTTTTTGGTACATAATGGATAGGGACCACTCACACAGGGTCTCCTGCACTCTATAAATATCAGAACCCTTTCTGAAAGTCAGTATATGGGGCAATGACCGCCATACAAGTACGCACTATAGTGCTGAAAGCATTGCTATACGTGTTCTGACATCTAGTTCACCCCACCCCTAAAAATAAAATGTGTGAATGTGAAGGCAAATGTATGTATCGTATGTACGCCCTGCGTGGGCGAATTAAGGAACATTTACTTTAGTCCTTGGCCCAAATATTTGGTGAATAAGGGCAAAAAAAATTTTTGGGGCCGAATTTTCCAAAATTGATACGCCCTGCGTGGGCGAATTAAGGGAACATTTACTTTAGTCCTTTTTCGAACGGTGTGCATTAAGTAGTCGAATAAACAAACGTTTTTGGTACATAATGGATAGGGACCACTCACACAGGGTCTCCTGCACTCTATAAATATCAGAACCCTTTCTGAAAGTCAGTATATGGGGCAATGACCGCCATACAAGTACGCACTATAGTGCTGAAAGCATTGCTATGTGTGTTCTGACATCCAGTTCACCCCACCCCTAAAAATAAAATGTGTAAATGTAAAGGGAAATGTATGTATCGTATGTACGCCCTGCGTGGGCGAATTATGGGAACATTTACTTTAGTCCTTGGCCCAAATATTTGGTGAATAAGGGCAAAAATAAATTTTGGGGCCGAATTTTACAAAATTGATTTTTCCCGAACGGTGTGCATTAAGTAGTCGAATAAACAAAGTTTTTGGTACATAATGGATAGGGACCACTCACACAGGGTCTCCTGCACTCTATAAATATCAGAACCCTTTCTGAAAGTCAGTATATGGGGCAATGACCGCCATACAAGTACGCACTATAGTGCTGAAAGCATTGCTATACGTGTTCTGACATCTAGTTCACCCCACCCCTAAAAATAAAATGTGTGAATGTGAAGGCAAATGTATGTATCGTATGTACGCCCTGCGTGGGCGAATTATAGGAAATTTACTTTAGTCCTTGGCCCAAATATTTGGTGAATAAGGGCAAAAATAAATTTTGGGGCCGAATTTTCCAAAATTGATTTTTGCCGAACGGTGTGCATTAAGTAGTCGAATAAACAAAGTTTTTGGTACATAATGGATAGGGACCACTCACACAGGGTCTCCTGCACTCTATAAATATCAGAACCCTTTCTGAAAGTCAGTATATGGGGCAATGACCGCCATACAAGTACGCACTATAGTGCTGAAAGCATTGCTATACGTGTTCTGACATCTAGTTCACCCCACCCCTAAAAATAAAATGTGTGAATGTGAAGGCAAATGTATGTATCGTATGTACGCCCTGCGTGGGCGAATTAAGGGAACATTTACTTTAGTCCTTGGCCCAAATATTTGGTGAATAAGGGCAAAAATAAATTTTGGGGCCGAATTTTCCAAAATTGATTTTTGCCGAACGGTGTGCATTAAGTAGTCGAATAAAGAAAGTTTTTGGTACATAATGGATAGGGACCACTCACACAGGGTCTCCTGCACTCTATAAATATCAGAACCCTTTCTGAAAGTCAGTATATGGGGCAATGACCGCCATACAAGTACGCACTATAGTGCTGAAAGCATTGCTATGTGTGTTCTGACATCTAGTTCACCCCACCCCTAAAAATAAAATGTGTGAATGTGAAGGCAAATGTATGTATCGTATGTACGCCCTGCGTGGGCGAATTAAGGAACATTTACTTTAGTCCTTGGCCCAAATATTTGGTGAATAAGGGCAAAAATAAATTTTGGGGCCGAATTTTCCAAAATTGATTTTTGCCGAACGGTGTGCATTAAGTAGTCGAATAAACAAAGTTTTTGGTACATAATGGATAGGGACCACTCACACAGGGTCTCCTGCACTCTATAAATATCAGAACCCTTTCTGAAAGTCAGTATATGGGGCAATGACCGCCATACAAGTACGCACTATAGTGCTGAAAGCATTGCTATGTGTGTTCTGACATCCAGTTCACCCCACCCCTAAAAATAAAATGTGTGAATGTGAAGGGAAATGTATGTATCGTATGTACGCCCTGCGTGGGCGAATTATGGGAACATTTACTTTAGTCCTTGGCCCAAATATTTGGTGAATAAGGCAAAAATAAATTTTGGGGCCGAATTTTCCAAAATTGATTTTTCCCGAACGGTGTGCATTAAGTAGTCGAATAAACAAAGTTTTTGGTACATAATGGATAGGGACCACTCACACAGGGTCTCCTGCACTCTATAAATATCAGAACCCTTTCTGAAAGTCAGTATATGGGGCAATGACCGCCATACAAGTACGCACTATAGTGCTGAAAGCATTGCTATGTGTGTTCTGACATCTAGTTCACCCCACCCCTAAAAATAAAATGTGTGAATGTGAAGGCAAATGTATGTATCGTATGTACGCCCTGCGTGGGCGAATTATAGGAACATTTACTTTAGTCCTTGGCCCAAATATTTGGTGAATAAGGGCAAAAATGAATTTTGGGGCCGAATTTTCCAAAATTGATTTTTGCCGAACGGTGTGTATTAAGTAGTCGAATAAAGAACGTTTTTGGTACATAATGGATAGGGACCACTCACACAGGGTCTCCTGCACTCTTTAAATATCAGAACCCTTTCTGAAAGTCAGTATATGGGGCAATGACCGCCATACAAGTACGCACTATAGTGCTGAAAGCATTGCTATACGTGTTCTGACATCTAGTTCACCCCACCCCTAAAAATAAAATGTGTGAATGTGAAGGCAAATGTATGTATCGTATGTACGCCCTGCGTGGGCGAATTATAGGAACATTTACTTTAGTCCTTGGCCCAAATATTTGGTGAATAAGGGCAAAAATAAATTTTGGGGCCGAATTTTCCAAAATTGATTTTTGCCGAACGGTGTGCATTAAGTAGTCGAATAAACAAAGTTTTTGGTACATAATGGATAGGGACCACTCACACAGGGTCTCCTGCACTCTATAAATATCAGAACCCTTTCTGAAAGTCAGTATATGGGGCAATGACCGCCATACAAGTACGCACTATAGTGCTGAAAGCATTGCTATGTGTGTTCTGACATCCAGTTCACCCCACCCCTAAAAATAAAATGTGTAAATGTAAAGGGAAATGTATGTATCGTATGTACGCCCTGCGTGGGCGAATTATGGGAACATTTACTTTAGTCCTTGGCCCAAATATTTGGTGAATAAGGGCAAAAATAAATTTTGGGGCCGAATTTTCCAAAATTGATTTTTCCCGAACGGTGTGCATTAAGTAGTCGAATAAACAAAGTTTTTGGTACATAATGGATAGGGACCACTCACACAGGGTCTCCTGCACTCTATAAATATCAGAACCCTTTCTGAAAGTCAGTATATGGGGCAATGACCGCCATACAAGTACGCACTATAGTGCTGAAAGCATTGCTATACGTGTTCTGACATCTAGTTCACCCCACCCCTAAAAAATAAAATGTGTGAATGTGAAGGCAAATGTATGTATCGTATGTACGCCCTGCGTGGGCGAATTAAGGGAACATTTACTTTAGTCCTTGGCCCAAATATTTGGTGAATAAGGGCAAAAATAAATTTTGGGGCCGAATTTTCCAAAATTGATTTTTGCCGAACGGTGTGCATTAAGTAGTCGAATAAACAAAGTTTTTGGTACATAATGGATAGGGACCACTCACACAGGGTCTCCTGCACTCTATAAATATCAGAACCCTTTCTGAAAGTCAGTATATGGGGCAATGACCGCCATACAAGTACGCACTATAGTGCTGAAAGCATTGCTATACGTGTTCTGACATCTAGTTCACCCCACCCCTAAAAATAAAATGTGTGAATGTGAAGGCAAATGTATGTATCGTATGTACGCCCTGCGTGGGCGAATTATGGGAACATTTACTTTAGTCCTTGGCCCAAATATTTGGTGAATAAGGGCAAAAATAAATTTTGGGGCCGAATTTTCCAAAATTGATTTTTGCCGAACGGTGTGCATTAAGTAGTCGAATAAACAAAGTTTTTGGTACATAATGGATAGGGACCACTCACACAGGGTCTCCTGCACTCTATAAATATCAGAACCCTTTCTGAAAGTCAGTATATGGGGCAATGACCGCCATACAAGTACGCACTATAGTGCTGAAAGCATTGCTATGTGTGTTCTGACATCTAGTTCACCCCACCCCTAAAAATAAAATGTGTGAATGTGAAGGCAAATGTATGTATCGTATGTACGCCCTGCGTGGGCGAATTATAGGAACATTTACTTTAGTCCTTGGCCCAAATATTTGGTGAATAAGGGCAAAAATAATTTTGGGGCCGAATTTTCCAAAATTGATTTTTGCCGAACGGTGTGCATTAAGTAGTCGAATAAACAAAGTTTTTGGTACATAATGGATAGGGACCACTCACACAGGGTCTCCTGCACTCTATAAATATCAGAACCCTTTCTGAAAGTCAGTATATGGGGCAATGACCGCCATACAAGTACGCACTATAGTGCTGAAAGCATTGCTATACGTGTTCTGACATCTAGTTCACCCCACCCCTAAAAATAAAATGTGTGAATGTGAAGGCAAATGTATGTATCGTATGTACGCCCTGCGTGGGCGAATTATAGGAAACATTTACTTTAGTCCTTGGCCCAAATATTTGGTGAATAAGGGCAAAAATAAATTTTGGGGCCGAATTTTCCAAAATTGATTTTTGCCGAACGGTGTGTATTAAGTAGTCGAATAAACAACGTTTTTGGTACATAATGGATAGGGACCACTCACACAGGGTCTCCTGCACTCTATAAATATCAGAACCCTTTCTGAAAGTCAGTATATGGGGCAATGACCGCCATACAAGTACGCACTATAGTGCTGAAAGCATTGCTATGTGTGTTCTGACATCCAGTTCACCCCACCCCTAAAAATAAAATGTGTAAATGTAAAGGGAAATGTATGTATCGAATGTACGCCCTGCGTGGGCGAATTATGGGAACATTTACTTTAGTCCTTGGCCCAAATATTTGGTGAATAAGTGCAAAAATAAATTTTGGGGCCGAATTTTACAAAATTGATTTTTCCCGAACGGTGTGCATTAAGTAGTCGAATAAACAAAGTTTTTGGTACATAATGGATAGGGACCACTCACACAGGGTCTCCTGCAGTCTATAAATATCAGAACCCTTTCTAAAAGTCAGTATATGGGGCAATGACCGCCATACAAGTATGCACTATAGTGCTGAAAGCATTGCTATACGTGTTCTGACATCTAGTTCACCCCACCCCTAAAAATAAAATGTGTGAATGTGAAGGCAAATGTATGTATCGTATGTACGCCCTGCGTGGGCGAATTAAGGAAACATTTACTTTAGTCCTTGGCCCAAATATTTGGTGAATAAGGGCAAAAATAAATTTTGGGGCCGAATTTTCCAAAATTGATTTTTGCCGAACGGTGTGCATTAAGTAGTCGAATAAACAAAGTTTTTGGTACATAATGGATAGGGACCACTCACACAGGGTCTCCTGCACTCTATAAATATCAGAACCCTTTCTGAAAGTCAGTATATGGGGCAATGACCGCCATACAAGTACGCACTATAGTGCTGAAAGCATTGCTATACGTGTTCTGACATCTAGTTCACCCCACCCCTAAAAATAAAATGTGTGAATGTGAAGGCAAATGTATGTATCGTATGTACGCCCTGCGTGGGCGAATTATAGGAACATTTACTTTAGTCCTTGGCCCAAATATTTGGTGAATAAGTGCAAAAATAAATTTTGGGGCCGAATTTTACAAAATTGATTTTTCCCGAACGGTGTGCATTAAGTAGTCGAATAAACAAAGTTTTTGGTACATAATGGATAGGGACCACTCACACAGGGTCTCCTGCACTCTATAAATATCAGAACCCTTTCTGAAAGTCAGTATATGGGGCAATGACCGCCATACAAGTATGCACTATAGTGCTGAAAGTTGGTGAATAAGGGGTCGAATTTTACAAATTGATTTTTGAACGGTGTGCATTAAGTAGTCGAATAAACAAAGTTTTTGGACATAATGGATAGGGACCACTCACACAGGGTCTCCTGCACTCTATAAATATCAGAACCCTTTCTAAA
>NW_024534677.1:0-16648 GCF_016097555.1 Gigantopelta aegis
GCATAAAGCTTCCCTTCATATTTTCCTCTCCCTGTAAAATGGCAAGTAGTGTCATGAAGTACAACATTAAAAAGCAAAAACAGTTAACATTGTAGCATATTTGTGATTTCAAAGTCCAAATATTTGAGACAGAATGTATATTTAATTACAATTATTATTGTAAAGCTAACCATGTGTTACATCACATTCTACTATTAATATTTAGAAGCTTGAACCCTGATTCTGTTAGGCAAGTCTTGCCAGTCGTTTTCTGTCATGTTATACATAGTTTATTGTATAAGAGAACATAATTTATAGCTATAACACATCTACACTAGAATTACTTACAGCATTTAATCGAAGTTAATTAATTTTAAGTTTCCATAGGCATTGAGTGAGTCATGATAGTAAGCACCTCTATAAATTTGATGTTGTTTCTTTTTCCCCTCTGTTCTAGCTAACTTTCATTCATCGTGTAATGCTAATACTTTTAGAGTTGAATCTTTAGTTATATATCATATGTTAGCTACACCAGTTTCTGTTTCATGTGATAAAGTGTTTATATCATTAAGGCAGTTTTAAATTTGCCAAGTTTTTCATATATATCATGTAATGGGGGCTTATAAAGTGATCCGTATTTATTGCTCATCTTATATAGAATGCTCACATATGAATGAATGCAGTTTCTATTTTAACGTAGAAATTATTGTTAAGGTTCATATAATTAATCTTTATTCATGCATACCTCTCTTTCTACTAATTATCCTTAATAACTTTTTTATAATCGTGGCTATTCTTTTTACTTGATGGCAACAAACTAACGTCAGCAGATATATAAAGGTACTATGTATAAACATGTTATATGTTTCTCATTAAAGACAATTATTTGATAATGAACTATAAGTCTTTTATTTTAGGGAGTACATACATTATTGAATTGGTTTGTGTTGTGAGAACACAGGAAACTAAGTCAACTTGCTGCAATTACTTTATTAAAAATTATAAACATAAGAAAGAATATGACATTTTTTTAGAAAAACGTATTTATTGTAACTACCAAATAACAATTTCACAAACATTTCTTTAAATAGTATTAATTATATCCCGTAAAGTTATGCGTTTTTAATTACTACTAGTCCTACTAATCTTCATACTGAAAGATGTCATCATCTCGTAGTAGTGGCATCAAATTTCTTGAGATTCTAGCTCTGCTCTTTCTAAATTTTTCTTAAACTTCTTGCAGCTACCATTAATAAAAAGATATCGTGCACAATTCCTGATAGAGCGAATCGACTCATTGATCAATAACTATGATATAACATGATGACAAAGAATGTGACAAAGCTGAGAACAATCATTATTGATGTTATTTGCTGCTATAGTACTCTTTTGATGAACTATAGGCAAAGATGTCTAATGAAATTGACTAAAACGAAGATTAGATAACCACAAGTCCCAATATATTTAAGGTCCTACTCTTAAATGGTAAGAACACACCCTTCTGCTAGTGCAAATAACCCCAATATAATAAGTTGACAGTACAAGCTGTAGTAGTCATATTACTACCTTGAAGAACAGCATTTACAATGTAAATGAGAAGACAAAACTATTAACTGTAAACCAAACCATTACCTTAAATTGTCTTTGTAAGGTTCTGAATCTCCCCCCCCCCCCCCCCCTCATCAATAAATGGACGAAAGTATCTGGCAATTGAACTGATTCTACCTTACAGTTTAACTCCAAACAATCCAACCAATGTAAAAGGTACAATGAAACAGAGATAGAACAGCAATACTAAACATAGTGAAGAAATAAGGTTGGAAAGTATTTTGACCATAAGACACTACCATCACTAAACCAACAGTAAGTCACTAGAACTATTAGTGTTTATAATAAATTTGTGCTGGTGTTAGAACACGTAATGATATAGATAACAGATCTGAGTAGGAGATGTACATCAATGTTACAAGTACTTGTACAGAGGACCCAACAATAAGGTTAGCAATCCTGGTAGAACATCGACCTTAAGAGCACAATGACAGCAACTATTAGCCAAAAATAAAGTGGAAAAAAAAAAGTACAATAAGGTAGTCTTGCCAAGTTCATTGAGATCACTTGTTATACATACAGGTATATTCCATTGATATTTGATGGAGTGAGTAAATACACCCATATATTGTAAATTTGATTTCTCGATATCCACTTCAGAAGATAGTATAGCATATGGCCTATAATATTTAGCCAAAATATGAACCCTCCAAGTGTACGCCAATTGTCAATCTCAAACTAATAACACTATACATACACTATACCAACTGTATAACCAAATGATATAGCAAGTACAGAATGTAGTGTATTAGAACATTGGTAACAATCAGTGCTTCCCTAAAACAATACTGTATTCCCTCTTTACATGACCACATAGCCATCCCATACGATATCCTCTACACATAAATATCAGATTGTGAAATATTAATAGTTTTATTTGTAGACATATCCAGGAGGACAGTGTTCAGAAAAACCAACAATAGTTTCCATTATCTACAACACCAAGCCATGATTGAGATGAAACTTTGATTTCTGATGTATCAATGTTACATTGTGTAATCCCAAGCCTTTTTAGAAATGAACTACATACACATGCTTTTAGTTTCTCTACTGTATATAAATCCTGGTGGACAAGGTTTTTTGAAATAAGTTTAACTTTGTTGTAGGACTATATCCCAAAACCTCAAAGTGTAAATACATCATACTACTAATGTTTTTCTACAAAATATGTAAAACTAAAATAAGATGTTACAACTGTTGCTGTAGACAGTTTGAATTTTTGTCTAGCAAGTAATAGTATGTGTTATGTCTACTGAGTATGTCTGCGGCCATCATTATACCAATGTTCCTCAAATTTAGGTCATCCTGGTAAAAATTGAGCATACGTTGAAATATTTTTCAAATCATAAGCTTTTAGTCTAATCGTTATGGTTTCACCTGATAACTTTGATCTGTATTATTATTGTCATTGTTACTGACATTGCAAGGATAAGTGCTAACTGGGTACTGAAGAAATTTCACTAAACATTTGATCATTGTCTTTTGCTGGAAAATGAAATAATGTTTGATATAATAATTTTACTGGAATTTACTTTCTTTTAAGTACAACTGTTGACAGTCATACAATGGAGACATGTAAACGGAATTTCCAGCCAATATGGCAGTGTTATTTTTAAAAATCAGTTAGCATTTAATTGGGAAATGTTTATGACTTACTACTTGAATAGCACATAGTGGGTTGATTGTGGGTGGATTTCTATCCATATGTGAGTAAATTGCACCACCATAAAAAGATGCTGATTGTTACAAAGAATGTATTAGTTTGATTCATGATTAAAGAGATATGATGATGAATCCAGTCTTATAGCGGCTCCATGACTGGCTTTGTTGTTTTTAAAAGTATTGTACCATTTAAAATGAACATCACTGTTATATGCTAGTATTATTGACCTGTTACTAGTTTTAAAAGGTTTTTTTCTCTCCATTGATGTAAACTGATTTTGTATTGAAGAAAACCATTTACCAGTATTAAGAGCTGTGTTAAAGACCAAACTCCATCCTAATCAATTAAAAAATAATAGATTCTTAAAACGAGTTGTAGTTTTTTTGTTCTTTTCTCTGATTCTGAGAGAATAAATGGATTACGTATTCCAATATAATCCTGAAATAAATTCTAAATGATCTAGTTGTATTCTGATATTAATAGACCCAGAAGTCGAGGTAATAATATGTAGAATTGAGTTGATTATTTGATTTGAAGTAAGAAAAGAGTTAAAATCATTATTATTATAACGATAGCCAGAACGACCATCAAAATCCTGCTATCTGTAATAGTTAATATATTCCATGTGCATGATTGGTACTTTTATCATAAAGTTTGTAGTGACCATACAACCTATTCTAAATGCATCACGATTTCTATTATATATATTATGATAAATTTAGAACTGATTATTGAGACAGAAGTATTTCCACTGGTGCATCACTAAATATTATTGCTAAACCATCAAAGACACCACCTATATCTATATCCAATCTCCATGTGACAATAGTACATAGGGACTGTAGTTTCCTAGGCTAAAGATAATTGTCATACCAGCTGCAAATGCACTATTGCTTTAGGCTCTTTAGGAAATGGACTTGAGCTGCAATCTTAATGTCAGTATATGGTACCATGTTCCAATTGCCTTTATATTACTGTCTTGTTTACAAGTACATGTGCTTCTAATATTCCTATTTTCTTATCCCAAATTACTAAAGTACAAGATAAGTCCTGATCACCACAACTGAGAACCACTTTTTTAGAACATTGTGCATGCCAATGTAGAAGTGATTTGACATTATTAAGGGTAACATTTTTATTGATATTAATTTAAAGAATAGCAAAACCATAATAGTTGTTTAATGTTAACCCCAAAACAACATGATATGAGAGGAATAACTGACAAGCCATTGTAACTGACTGATTCTCATGAAAATAGAAAGCTGTATATTCTGGATATAGAGTACTAGTTGATGGCATCGGTCCTCCACACGGTGTTATAGTTATATTGTCAATCATCAATCCACTAAATTGTAAAAACCAACGCCAACAGATTCGTAACTATTATTGTAATGTCTGCAAGTTATAATAGCAGAGTTATTGTGTACTTAAAAAAAAAAAAAAAAATTCTAAAATGAAATCTTACTAACCAAAAAAAAGTTGTCACAAGTTGAATTCAAAATGCATGGTTTACATTAGCGAGAAAAAAAAAAAAGGAGTAGCTGAGTAAATTTGAAAAACAATCTGGATTGTAGAAGTAATTTTGTTACAATCACTTACTTTTTTTGTAAATAATATGAACAAAATTTAATGTTGACCAAAAAACTTTAAAAGAAATAACAGGCAACGGAAAAAGTTGAAATAATTCTTTATTGACTGGCTGTGTAACTGATAGTTTTGATACCTCTTTATGTGTATCATTAGGTACCAGCATCATTAACTTATTAAAGTTACAACAGTCTAACAATATATGTGTGTATAACCTATCTTTTACACAAATGATGAATTTTCACTAATGATCCAACACAACTCTGATGCATTTTATTTTAGACATTGACTCACGTGACTGTTGTCATTTATCATGACATTATTGTTGTCACATTATTATTTGTGTTCCTTCTTAAATAGGAACAATGAGAACACAATTACTCTATCTATGACTGTTGTATATATATAGTTCATGAAAGATATTATTCACTACACATAAATTTTCCCCTCTTGCATAGATATTGTAGCTATAACAAATGGTTGAACATTCCCTATATTAATTCTTAAAACTTTTTTACATAATTCAAAAAGCAGCTAATTTTGAAAGATTTCAGCATTACTGTCACAACACTTATGCTAGAAGTTGTTCCACTCCTATTCAAACTGCATGGGTGTACCCACCCTTTGATTTAAATTTTACAAAATTTTATATGTTTCATAATGAATACTTGACAGCACACCTAACAGCTCATCTGTGATTGGTATATCATTTAATGAACAATATGTTTCATGATAACTAATTACTTCTGCATAAAACTATTTGATTTTTTGAAAGAATATTATGAAAACTTTTTTAGAGGCTATTACCTAAGTTCTAGTCTTAGGTATATAAAAACTAAACTCTTTATTTTTGTACCTGCTAATTAACTAAGAAAAGTTCATGATACTGATTTCACACAAGTGTGCTGTACAGGACAAAAGTAGGCTACACTTAAACTGTAGTTTGGCACTAACATACCTATAGCATAACCAATGGATGCGACTATAATGACTCTCCTTATGACACCTAGATAAAAAGTGGGTATAAAGTGTCTTGTGACACGGCCTTGTACTTCAATAAGTATCACTATAACAAAATGTCTACTAAAACAAAGAACTAATAAGAACAAATGGTATTGTTACATTTTGCACATTCATTAGATCCAAATATTAGACTAAGTCCTGATTGACACTGTCCCTCAGAGAAATCTTGACCTGTGTAGTGTGCACACTGAGCATCAGATATTGTTTAATAGAAACAAGAGATTGTGTTTTTCAGTAATCAAATGGAAAAATAGTATAATGCAATTATGCATCATCCTTATTATTGTATGATACCAGTTTTTTCCAGATCTTTAATAGTACATGCATCCAAGACACATTACATTTGTGCTTTAAATAGCATTGATGATGTCATCACATACACACATTCATAACAGCCTAAGTAAGACCAAGAGGACAAGGTAGTAATGTAATCAGTGTTGTAATTGTTTAACAATAACTAAAGCTAAAACTATTTTTTAATGGCCAAATCGTTATTGTTAACAATAACAAACTATAACTAAAATTAACCCACTATTGATTTATAATTAATAACAAAAACTAAAATTGCACAAATGGTAGTTGTTGTGACTTTTACCCATTTCATTTCCAGATTTCAACAATCAGATCAGTTAAACATTCAAATTGTGAACAGTTTAACACAAAACTAAATAACAATGAATTAAGTAAATTAACACAATGATCAAGGCTGAATGGTCAAAAGAAAGTTTGTGAGACAGGCTGTCTCATAACTTTCTTTTGACCATACTGTATGTCATATACAAGCAGCTGTCTCAGACAGCTGCT
Source organism: Gigantopelta aegis (assembly GCF_016097555.1). Lineage (NCBI taxonomy): Eukaryota > Metazoa > Mollusca > Gastropoda > Neomphalida > Peltospiridae > Gigantopelta > Gigantopelta aegis. Next base: position 6,665 of record NW_024534677.1, read on the forward strand.
TGCCATGTGACATACAGTATCTGGCATTCTGATCAAGATGCCTACAGCTACTTTTTCAATTGGTGGAAATGCATGTATGGGAAAAAGAAATTGCTAAGTAAGCAATAACCTTGAAAGAGAAGTATTAATCAAAAATAACAAGGTTTACTTGCATATTTAGCAATATCTTCTTTGGTTTATTGATTTATAATAACATAACTAAAAACCTATTATATAACTAAAACTAAAATTCTTGGAGTTTTTTGTAAACAATAATTATTAATAGCTAAAAAAATAATTATTACAATGCTTTACAATAACAATAACAATAACTAAAAATACAAATCCATTACTTTTACAACTTAAATGTAATGTTGATAGTCAGTATTCATCCATTCAACTGAAATAATAATGTTTAGTAGGTTTTGGCATTGTTTCCAAAAATTTGGAATAATTACGATAACTCAGAGACAGTTCTGAAGGTTGGAAAGAGTTTCTATGGAAAAAAAAACACTACATTCATAAGCAAAACAATATTACATATTCAGTATAGGACTGAGCCCTTAAGATACTGAGAATGAGACTACTTAGTCAATAGGATTGTCAAAGCATCAATAAGCATCATTATATGACTTCAGCCGAACCATTCTTTAGAGTAACTGTATATCTTTCTCCATTTTCATTCCTGTGCTAAATTTCAGAATATTCCGTTCATGTCTATAGTTGTTTTAGCCGATTGTAGTGTCTGACAATGTACCATTTTCATTCTTTTTCAGTGGTTCTAATATGTGGCACTTATAGCTTTAAAATATTGAAATAAGTAATATACAGATTTAAAAGGAAAAAAAAATGATGCATTTGTTATTCGTGAATAAAGACATGACAAAAAAGTCTACACAATTATATTGCAATCCCTGTCATCAATAGACAAAGTTTACAACACTCTAGGTATTATCATCAGGAAACCCAAGTACAAAGCAGAAAGAAACAGCATCTGCTTTGAGCTAGATACTGGAGTCATCTCTATCTAATTTATATATGACAAAAGAATACATCACTCTATATTTCATTAACCCAAAGTGAATAGATAACCAGTACTTTGCTAGTACTGGTATCTCTTCAATTAGATAACTATCATAGTGTATGACAATATCTTTTTATTAATGGTAACCAAGTGTATGCAATATCTTTTTTTAGAGAATTAAGAGAATTAAGAAATAGTGATAAAGAGCAGAGATGGAATCCCGAGATAATCTAATGCCCCCACTAAGAGTGATGACACTTTTGAGTATGAAGAATGGTAACAGGATACTGAAATATTTTAAGCGAAAACTTCATTATAAATAATTAGATCCTTTTGTATTTTACTTATTAAGTGAATGTTTGTGTAATCATTATTGTATAGTTAATCAAATTACAATTTACAAAATCCATTTTTGATATATTTAATTAATATTATTTTTTTATAAAGTAATTATACTTTATACTTGCTTTAGTAAGACATTCATTTTTATATATAGTATGTAATATATTGATATTTTATTTAGCTATCTATTACAAGAATTGCAAATACTTATTATAAGAATTTGTTGAAGATAACATTTATATATAAGACATTAGACACAATTTTAATTGTGTGAATTAAGACAATCTATTGCTCTTTCAACAACAAATTGAAATGAAATAATGCTTTGATTAGGGTGTAAAGGCACTTGCATGAAACAAATTTATGATATTAAAGAAAAGGTATAATTATATATTTTTAAATTGTAATCTGTTCCTCACTTAATATTGACTGAAATGAACTTTCCTGACTGAAATCAACTCCAATTAGGCAATGCCATGAAATCAACTACTTTAAAAAGTATTTTGTTATTTATTATTCAAGATTCTAAGTATAATGTTTTATGCCATTATAGAATTTAAATTTAGGGTTAGGTTTTCAAATTTATATATGAACTAATTATGTGTTCGCGTCATTCAATTTATTCATTTAATTAGAATTGTATTATAATCTAGCACTATTATAAAACATTATCATGTTATTATTATAAACTTTTTTATTGAGAAAATGAATGCTTAATAGCTACTGCTAGTTCAAAGGGCATTGACAAAGTAGAACAATATTAAACAATATAGTATTATAAAAAGTACTAGATGAAGTATGATTAATAAGACAAAGATAAAAATTGATGATTAAAGATACTTATAAGTGTTAGGGTGATGATGTGATAGCAAGTGGATGAGTAGTGAATATGCCATATTTTTACTTTAGATTTAAAAGTGATTAGAGATGAGCTAGATTCACATGATAAGGAAGTGAATTCCACAGAGAGAGAACAGAAGGGACAAATGCATTTTGTGAGGCAATGAGTGAGAAAAAGGGATGGGTAAGGTGAGAGGATCAAAGTGACGAGAAAGTATGACTTGGAGGAGATTTATGGATTAAAATATCATAAGAAAAATAAAGAGGTTGTTAGTAATTTTATATAGAATACACAATTTAGAATTAGAGCAACAAGTTGAAAGTAAAGGTTGAGAGAATAGACAATAATCACTGACCCATTTACAAGAGCATCTTTTTAACGGAAAAAAAAAAAAAAAGAAAAAAAAAAAAAAAAAAAAAAAAGCAAATAAAAAAAATAAAAAAAAAAAAAGAAAAAAGAAAAAAAAAAAACAATAAAAAGAAAAAAAAAAAAAAAAAAAAAAAAAAAAAAAAAAAAAAAAAAAAAAAAAAAGAAAAAAAAAAAAAAAGAAAAACAAAAAAAAAAAAAACACAGTTTGAGTTTTTTCAAAAAAAAAATTTCAGATTGGGGAAGAATGCTGGTGGGTCTAGGCACTAGAGGCAATAGTTGAAATAGGAATGACAAGAGAGCAAAAAATATGAAAAGAGTTTGAGAGAAAGCATGCTGAGAGAAAGTTATGGTAGATGATTCCGATAGTTTGACAAGCCTTTAGAGCAAAACAGATTGATATAACCCAAGATATTTTAATTTAAAAAATTGAACACGTTCAAGTTGAAATCTATTAAGATAAGAGGAGAGAAAAAAGGGAGATTTTGCATGAAATGATCACATATATATTTTTGGCGGTTGATGGTAGAGATGACGAGTGATATCCACAATGTAATGAGGATTGATGTTGTATTGAACAGTGATATTTAGGTATATAAGCGAGAAAAAATCTCTTGAATAGCAAGAATGTCATCAACATTAAAGGGTGAGATCCGCTGAAGAAAGGAGTAATTTTGCGAGGTCATTTATAGAAATGAATTTAGAGAGTACCTGAAAAATAGATCCTTGGGCACTCAAGAGGTGCTCTTGAAATTTAGTAGGAGAAAGAATTATTAATGACTACTTGTTGTTGTATGCCTTAAAGACAAAAAAAGGACAGAAATGATCCTTTAGGGACATCAGAGATGACTTGAAATTTAGAAGAGATAGAACCATTTATGACTATATGATGTGTACAGCCTTGTAGATAACTATGGAGCCAAACAACACAAGAAGGAAGGTTGAAGCAATGATAAAAGTTCAAATAGGGGATTGCAAAGGACAGACTCAAATGCTTTTGAAAGATCAAAAGACAGCACATGACTGAAGAAAACAAGAGTGACAATAGACAATAGAGCTGTTTCAGTTGACTAGATCTATATGGAAGTTCTTAAACCTCAGAAATAATAATTATCAAGCGTTATTACCTTCAGTTACTATAGACAATATTGAGACTTATATAGCTTCACGCAAGGGACTCCCAGGAGATAATAAATAATAAATTATCTAGCTTGACGTTGTATACAACGTGCTTTAGCCCTCTTAAACAGTGCCAAATCAAGCACGCATTTCTGCAAGCGAAAAAGTCTATTTAAGTTTGTGTAAAAGCGTCAGAGAAACTTTCAACCTTGAATAAACCGCGTGCCTTTGCACATGCGCATTGAGTATAAGAGTTTAATATAACTTCTTCGGTTCACCTCTTTGTGTTTAGCTGAGAGATCTATAATAGTAGTTACAACGTGACTGTATATCAATGTAATAATAATAATAATACGAATATAATAATAATACTAATAATAATATATATATATATAGATATATATATATATATATATTATATATATATATATATATATTTGAATGTGTGTGGTGTGTGTTTGTGTGTGTGGTGATAAGAGGGGGGCTAATCAATATTTGTTATGACTTATTATATTTATTTAACCTTGTAGATAGCTGACAAATAATATATTGGGAGCAAACCAATCCATTTATATAACGTAAACCCTGTACTGATTCCACTGTATTTTACAACTATACTTACCAATAAAAGGAGGTAAGTAAACTGTTCATGATACAGTAATTAATAATAAGATTATAAAAGGTAAAATTCTTACATATCATCCACCTACTTCTTTTTTGTAACTCTCTTCCATCTATAGCCTGTAGTCAAAGCAAGTCATACCGACACATTTTTTTAAAAAATGAATGCAAGATATTCGTCCTGAACGATTTTGAGTGTCACAATAATATACTAAACTCAACCCTTTTGTAATTTCTGAGTTCTTTCTGTGCAAATCTTCCCTAGCAGCATCATGTGTTTGCGCTGTGCAACAGCCAATCAATTTTGTTGATATGCTTTTTTCACTAACATAACTGTGAAAACACTTTAATTACAATCCGATTGATCAATAACATTAAAATTAGTGATTAATTATATAAATGGTATATGATTATGCTAATAATTTTATGGTGGTATACCGGCAGTACAAGCGGGGAGTGCAAACAATCGTCTTGCACATTATGAGGGCTTTGCTTTTGTAAGTCCACCAAGTAGCAACCTTACTCTTAATTGCATCTGGATCTTTTTTTGTGTCTCCTGGTTATTCTGATAATTCTTATAGGTATAGCCCCATGTGTACTCATTGTGCCTTATAATTGTAGCAATTCCGATATAACAGTCAAGAGCAACAGGTCCTCTTTACATATATCTTTGATCATTACTATTAACTTGAAGATAGACTTTAATTTCATTATGAGATTTAATATCTATCTGAACTTGTACAACGAAATATAGATATAGTAGTAACAGCTGTTACTTATTATCTTAGCTGTTCACAAAAATAGTATTGTTTTTATAGTTAGTGAGTGGATGTTTATGCTCTATGTTTATCCTATTTTGACAAACCCTTCATTAACCCTTTTTTTGTCTGGCTTCTTTTACCTCCATAAATTGAGGAAAGTGATTTAATTGAAATATCAGTGTATAATGTAAAAGCTAGACTTTGACATCTATTGATAAGATTAATTGATTAAATGACCTTCAGTTCATTTTATCCTAATATAAACTGCATGTGCTCTTAGACCTCTCATATGAAGGAAAAATTGGTAACCCAAATTCTAGTCTCTTGCTTGGATACAATGATGATGAAATTAACTGCTACTCGCTCTTGGTAATTATCTCACTCTTGACATAGCAGGATAGTCAATGAAGCATCTGAAATAATTAAGTTTAAAGCTATAGAAGGAGTAATATCATAGACAATATTATGTTGCTTTGTTGATGGGATTGTATTATTAGCTATATTAGTGTTGTACAATGTGGTAGAGGAGCTTCTTTAATTCATAGATGACCTATAGAATACAAGGATATTCTTCAGTTTGAATATACAGCAGCATCTAATAAATGCATGCTTTTCAGATGTATGTTAAAAGCCCCCTTTGGTTGTTAGCCAAAAGAGCTAGTTTTTTCTATATAACAACCCCTAAGAAATCCTAAGCTTCCATCGACTATAATAAAATACAACATTAAGAGGTCATAACATCTGCAGAATCTTTTTATTTATTTCAATCTTTTTCTTCATTCAAACCCATCATTGACATTCATTATCTTTGATAATTGCATGCCCTTCTGAAACTTTCTATCTTCAGCTACTTTATAATGTACTAAACTTCAATTCACTGTCTATTTCTGTGTAAATTTTTAAATTTAATACTTTTAGATAGTCATCCAGTAAAATCTTTCTATCATAATTAAGTAGTCACTAGTGCCGTCTTGGGTTGATGCCTATGATAACAGCTAATCTAGATTGCAAATAATACTTTTTATTGTGTAACAGCTAAAAATAATTTGATTGATATAATAACAATAAAGTAATGATTAGTATATATACTAGGATAGGATTATGCTATTAATTTTCTGGACATGTACCTAGAGGACAAAAATGCCCTTTCTCTTCCCTCAAACCCTTATAAAACTATACATGTATTATTTTGGCCTATCTTTGTCACTTTTAACTAAGATTCTGAAATTCTCAGTACTTGTAACCATGAAAATGTTTGGTGGGGGCCGTAGCCCACACTTGTAAGATAATCTTGTTTTATTTTATTAGCATTCATTTTTTCACTAAGATAGCTAAGCTATTTGTAAAATTAGAATGTTATTGTAGTGCTAAGTAAATACAACAAATTTTTCACCCAAACTGGCTTTATTTCTGAATAAGTAATACCAGAAATCAAAAATTAAAAATAATCTGTGTTGCACACCACCAAAGTAATGTAAGGATTTTTGGTGGTTGTAGACTGAAACTGACCTTGAAGTGATGCGCTCAATGTAATTGCAGGAGGTTCATGATTTAGAGCATTATCATGTTCTATTTGATCAATAGCCTGACAGGACTATAACTGTCTTCCTTTAAGCCTTGCTAGGGTGATGATATTAACAGTTCTTGTAATTTGTAATGCCCGAATATGGCAATTTTTGTGGGAGGTCACGACAGCTTGGGGAGCTGGTACACAAACTTGGAAAATAACTTAGATAAGGTATTTATCAGTTCATTGTCTTATCTTAGGCACTATATTCTATTTTCCAAGGGAATGTCCCTAGCATGTACATGAATGTACTGATTTCATAGTATTTATTAGGTATTCCTTACGATTAGTAATGAAATAATAACAACTTTGCAAGCCCCGAGCCTTTTGTTATTGAACTTTAATGCTGTGTGGCTAAAATTGAGTGAGCGATAGATTGATAATTTCAGTAGCATCAATATTAACATTTAAGCTAATATCTGAATTATGTTAAATGAGACAGTCACTATAATCCAGTGGCGAGAGAAAGCGCTATAAGCGTGTCTTGGACATCTCCACTTTTCACACCATGGAAAGAGAGTTTAATGAAAATATTAGATATTTCTCAAGGGGAAAGAGGAGTAATCGAACGCAGCAGTATTTTCTAAATTAGTGTTGTACGACTGTGGATGGTTTACATGATAGCAGTGTTGTATCTAATGAACTTTTATCAAATGTGTCATCCTCTCCAAGGTTATGTAATCACTTTTCAAATACTTTTAGATAGATGTCAGGGTACCTATTACATTACTCATCATTTTCTATCATTCACTGAGACCAATTGATTGTAATAAGTTCACAACCTGACTGTGCTCTCCTATATAAGGCAAACTTGATCACCTCAACCACAAGCACTTGCATGGATCCATGATGATGAAAAGTAACTGCCATCCTCTTGTTAATTTTTTGTACTCTGGCATAGCGGTATAGATCAAATGGAACACTCTAATAATATAACGTTATAGCTATAGAAGAAGTAATTCCATTCGCCAATAATGATGTATGCAGATTGATGGGTTTGTATTGTTAGCTATAATTTTTGCAACACTTTGCTAAAACATGAGCTAATAATTTCGTTAATTTGTTGATACCCGTACCCATAACCGGGATATTCTGTCCTTGAAGGTACACATGCATAACATCTAATAAAGGAATGTTGCAGTTATGGACTCATATGGGTTGATGGTGGATATAAAAGATAGTCGTTTTCAAGATAGAAACTCTGTGAAATACAGGGTCCTCTTTAAGTCTACTGTAAGTCTCTATCCGTACATTTAGCAATGTAATCTTAATGGTATATCTTTCTCTTTCTCTAGGTTCTATCATGAAAAATCCCTATAATTGTATGAAAGGCTAATTAGTTGCCCCTAATCCGGTAGGCAATACTTTACATATGATGTCTTTGAATCCATTCTAATTAACTTGAAGGTTGGATTTAAATTTCATTAATTATCTACCCTGAACTTTGTACAAGAAATATAGATCCCCCAATAGGTAAACCGCTAGATACTATTATCTTCTAGATTTTCATTACAAAACTTTACTATATGTTTGGTACAGGCTAAAGTGGATATCATCGCAACCGTCGGACATACTTTTTTGGAATAATGTTTGCGGCAACCTCTGCCCTGTTGACGCGCCCTTAATTGAGAAGGGTGATTTATTAAAGGACCCTAACTACAAAAGACTAGCCAGAGACTTTATGGAATATTAAGCATATCATCTACACTGCGACACCTGTTTAAAAGGGACGGTATTAATTAGAATGAACCTTCATTTGCCAATGTGTTCACACTAATAGTTTTCTGGACCTCGCCTGTGCTCCCTTATATAAAGGCAAACGCTTAAGACCTGACCTCTAGTCTACTATGCATGGATACAATGATGATGAAAGTTAACTACTGCCATACTTTTGGTATATTTATCTCACAACTTGTACAGCAGGTATAGTCAATGGGAAAAGCATCTGTAGATAATTAAATTTATAGCTATAAAAGGAATTAATATCATAGAAATAATTGATGTTTGCTGCTTTATATGTTTGTATTATTAGCTATACAGGTTTTGTTAAAATGTGGCTTAGATTTTCTTTAATTTGAGATGCCTGTGAATATGAGTGACATTCGTCTCTTCAATGGTACATAGAATCCAAATAAAGGCATGCTTCAGATATACAAGAAGATGACTCATATAATCGCAAGGACTGCTGGGTGGGACCATGGGTGAGGACGCACTATATCATCTCAATTGATGGCCCGGCGAAACAAATAGATAAAAAAATTCAAGTATCAATAAACATTTCATACATGTGATTTTTATATTTCATTTCTACATTATAATTATCACTGATCCCAATTAAAGTGTCAGGCTGCATGCTATATTGGATGCATGCTGGATTACTTTAATATTAATTATGCACAAGAAACATTATGTGCATTCATATGATTTTTTATTCTGTACTTGTGCTGCAGATATCCAATTACACGCTCGTTTACAGTGTTGGTTGGTGGCCAATATATGGATTTGCGCCCATATTTCTTCATTCAGTCCCATCCTAGTCCACCATGGTTAGACTGTAGCTCTTATAATAGTTGGTGGAGAAACAGAACCAATATTTTAATTGCAACACATATACACCCGTCACCAAGCTATGAGCTACAGTGTATTGTTAGGTACAGGTCGTCAGTATGACGATTTAATCTATTAGAAAACCAAGCTGATATTAGATAGCACTATAATATGTATGTCTAGTATGTAGTGTGTACCATAGACCAGGAATATTTCATTGTGAAAAAAATTGGAATGTTGGATGATGTACACAAAATAAAACCAATTAAAATTATGTATGAAATAAAAATAAGTTTAGGTAGGAAATATTACCAGTATTTGCAATGCTTTTCGAAAACAATTTGAAAATATTAGTTTTTTAACACCAAACTTTTGTACACAAAATTTTCAGCAATATAGGTTAATTGTCGATATGGTGAATTATATATGAAGGGTGCTAATGTTGCCATTCAAATATGTAATCAGACAGGAAAAATTGAAATGTTTGGTTTTCAATCAGGGGGTTGTTACTGCTTACATATCTGCATGTTGTAAACAGCATAAAGCAAAAAATTACTTTTCAGCAGAAGCTGTCTTCCAACAACTAACTCATTGTTAAACAGAAGTTTTTTAAAAAATACACCAGCCTTGAATACTTTTTGTATAGTCAAAATCCACCATGTTAGGATCATGTAATAATTCCAAAGAACTTCGACTCTACAATAATGCTAAAGAAACTGTGTCTCGGATGAGGTACTCTGCCCTAAATATGTTAATCACTAATAAAGGACGCTGGTTTGGACATGACTGGGGATGTAACCAGCAGAGTTGTTAAACA